>NW_023459927.1:0-45778 GCF_013731165.1 Rhagoletis pomonella | reverse complement strand
GCATCTTCGCGCTTATTTACTTAAATTTCCTTGAACAAATAAATTGAAAACAATAAGGAAATTTTTAGTTATGCTGCAACAAGTTGCTACCGTAGCCGCAAGTCAAGCATTTACGAAAATATGGATATTTAACGATTTTTTTATCAATACAGTCATACGAATATGTATTTGTATATTAGGTTCATAAGTACTTAAATACTATATTACATTCACATACACATATGTTTGTACTATATAACATATATCGGAAGTTTTTGAACCATAATTACTTATAAGACAAAAATTAACGAAGTTATACGTAACAGTTATGGCAATTAAAAATTGTTAGGTGCAAAAATTTTAAAAATTTAGTTAAAAAATTTAGTTTATATAATTATACATGTGCAAAGTCGTGGTTTTGAGTTTTAGTTTTCAAAAATTGAACAAGACCTCCAAATGGCAGGCTCGGAAAAAGACAAAACATGAATTATACTTACTGACATTTATGCATAGGAAATAGTAGCTAGGACCCTGCGTGTGCCTTATTGTCTTTAGAATTCTGCTAGAACTCATTACAATAGCTTTTTGTGGTGAGTTAATTTTTCGACTTTTTGGTCAAAAATACAAATATAATTCTTGCCCTAAAAGACTTGTAGTAAAATTTAGTAACAAAATTTTTCTAGAACATTTTAACCCTTAAACGCCTACCGGTATGAGTCTTTTTTAAATAGTCTTGAAAAAGTGACAGTTAGGGGGTTAAAATGCAAAACAAGGGATGAAGAGTAAATAAATAATGTTTCATGAGAAATAATAGAACTTTTCAACAAAAAAATCCAATGGCCCCATTAAAAAAAGGATTCTGAGATAGAGCAAAAGCCTGCCGGGGTTTCCCTATCACTAATATGAGCAGAATCGACAAAGTATAAAATTTGTCGAAAGTTTCCATCCCATCGAGCGGTTGAGATTTTTTAGCTGAGAGTTTAATTACCTCGTAAGCGACCGACGTTCTGATTTTTTAGCCAAAATAACCCGTAAATTACATGTACATTCATATATTCCAAATACTTCTTTCGGACCCCTGAACCGTTCCTTGTTCGACCTGTTCCACATACCTCTCTAGCTCTTATGATCGGCAGGTATAACTTTTATTTTCGGAATATAGGTTCCTTGGAGTAATAGAAATATTATTGTGTACAAATTTTATGTAAATTCGGCAAAAATTTAGCATCTTAAGGCAAACAATTTTTGAAACAATTAGCAAATAATTATAAGCTGATTGGAGCATGAGGTATCGAATTAAAAGCCTTGGCCTATAAACGTGCAATGCGTTTTATTGAAAAGGGTTGCCACCTGATAAATATTTAGATACAAATTATTTATAAGTTAAATCAATTATTACATTGTGGGTATCGATCAACATGGTTTTGAAAAGGCTTTATTTCTTCAGTGTATGCAGGAGGGTTGCCACCTATTTATAAAGATAAATTCAATATATAAATAAAATGATATAAAAGTAATTTACAATATGAAAAAACTGTATTTTAAACTACATGTGGGAGAGTTGCCACTTGTTTTGACTACTTAATTCAACTTTAATTAAGAGAATTAGATAATTTAAATATGTATCGCAATACAGGTGTCAGATAAAAAAGGATTAAAAAGGGTTTTTGTTTGAAATTATTTTAAAGAGGGTTGCCATCTGTTTACAAAGTTAAACTCTATATATGTAATAGCTTAAATGAAGAAATGAAGGAATGAAGGAACTTTATTTCTAAATTGCTTGTAGGAGCGTTGCCACCCGTTTACAAAATCAAGTACAAACTTAAATTAGGGCGATTAGAAAACTGAAATACGTATCCCGCTATGAGCTTCGGACGAAAGAAATTGCGGAGATTTAAAAGAGTGTTGCCAGCTCTTTACAAAGTTAAATTCAATGTAATGAATTACTTAAATATGGATATCAATTGAAACTACTTTGAATATATTTTATTTCTAAACCACATGTAGAAAATATTTAACTGAAACACTAAGAATATTAAAAAGGGCTGCCACCAGTTTAAAAGATGGGTAGCACTTGAAATGTGCTCAAAATTCAAAACTAATATACAGTTTTTAACCTGAACATGCTCTTATTATTATCACGTATTCTGCGTTTTAGTTTAGCGGCTGTGACTCCGACGCAGCCCGCAGGTCAATACGAAGGCACGGGACTGATCCTTTTTTAGTGGGTGGAAGATTGAGCTGTTTGAAAAATAAGAAATCTATATATTATAAAGTTGCAAATGATTCCAACCATAATAATTAATATCATTCAATTGTAAAAATATTTTTCCTCATTTATATTTAAATAGTATTTGACACGTCAATTGTAAAAAATTCCAACAACTCCATTTATCTCGCTTAGTAATTTAATGGTGCAGAATGCTGAAATTACACTAATGACTATTTTACACCAGGGCATAAGTCACTCCATAAAAATTCAATTATTTTCTGAAATATTTGTCACCTCATTCCAAATTTATTGCCAGATATGTAATAAAATTTAAATATGTATTTGGTAAGCAAACAAATTCCTTCATTAACAACATTGTTGTAATTAAAATTTGCTGCATTAACCCATGCAGTAAGTACTGTGTCTGTGTCTCACGTTTCAATAAGCTTGAAGAAGTGAATGTCCACAAATGGGTATTTCGTATATTTGTAATTCATTGTAAAAATATAAAAACAATTGAAGCATACGAAATTTTGTAGGGTAAGCACTAGGGTGGTCCAACTAGGCATGTGAAAAAAGTAAACTCCGAATTTTAACTCTACCACAACTTGTTCTATATCGAAAAATATGGCCCTGTTTGTTTTTTTTTTTTTGTTTTTTATAAAAGCGCTAAAATTTTCGTTGTAATTTATATTGAAAACAAAATCGAGAAAATCAATATTTTTCGATCGGCAAACTCTGTTTCTCTTCACGACACTTCTAGTAACAATAACCAATTAATTATTTTACAATTTTTTAAGGGTCCCATTTTTGGGGTTTTTGGGGTACACATAAAAAAATGTATGTATGTTAACAAATGATTATATAAAGAATTGGGTATTATTACTGGAAGTCGCCTGAAGCGAAACAGAGTTTTTCGAACGAAACGGGCAAAATATGCAAAAATGTAAATTTGATAAATTTTGACTTTTTAATTCTAATAAATTTAACAAAAATATCTTACATTAAAAATTAGGTGGCAATGCTATTTAGAAATATGCCAGGATGGAACGTTTTTTGTATTACAACAAAACGTGGCAACCCTCATGGAAGATATTACTGAATTTATATTCTCAAAAATAACTTTCATTTGATATGCATATTAAATTATTTTAGTAAAATTGTGTAAAATCGAGAATAAGTGCCAACGTTGCACTAAGTTAGAGCACTTACCATAAAGGCAAATAATTGTATAAGAGCTATCTTTTAGTACCCATAAATAGTAATATTGTATCTTAATGTTCTAAACAAAAAATTTAATAAATATACACCGGAAAATAGGTGGAAGACTTATTCAAAAATATTTCTGAATATTTATTTATTTTTTTATGCGGTGAAGAAAGGGTTTAAATTTACTTCACACCATATAGCAGCCGTCACTCCTACGTGTGTGGTGAATCCCTCTTCCTACCCTGGATATTCCCCTACCCTGAAACGACTTTCGCATTACTTCGGGATAGGGAATCCCATGTTGGGTCAAATTCAACTAGCACCACGTCCCGGGCGGCCACATTTGAAGCCAGCATCAAGCTATTGCCTCGTTTTCTATTTTCCTACTAGTTGAGAGTTCCGCTTTTTACCTTGGCGGCTACTGTAAGTTTGGGATCGTTTTGGGCTGCTCTGCTTTTAATCTCCTCATTGTCCATTTGATACCCATATTATAATGAATATTTTCGGAGATAACGGGCAATACAGATAACCTGTAGCTGGTTTTGCATCGCTTGGGATATATGACGTGAATTGCCCCATATACAAGAATTACTCGTGTAAAGTAATAAAAATAAGGGACACAATTTAACGCAAAGAACCCCAAAAAAATCTGAATCCTCCGCTGAATAAATCCTTCAAAAGCCCATTGTGATCGATATTCATTTTCATACCCGAGCGCACTTGTGCACAAGGGTATATTAATTTTGTTCACATAACGGTTGTTTGTAACAGCCAAAACGAATCGAGATAGATATAGACAAATGTATACATAAATGATCAGGATGAAAAAAGAAATCGATTAAGCCATGTCTGTCTGTCCGTCCGTCCGTCCGTCTGTCCGTCTGTCCGTCTGTCCGTCTGTCCGTGTACACGATAACTCGAGCAAAAATTGAGATATCTCAACGAAATTTGGTACGTAGGTTTCCCTTAATCCAAGGTAGGTTGGTATTGAAAATGGGCGAAATCGGACTTTAACCACGCCCACTTCCCATATAACGGCAATTTCCAGAAATACGAAAACTGCGATATTTTAGTAACTATTGAAGATAATTCACTCAAAATTGATATTTACAATAATTTTTAGACGAAAAATAAGAATATTATAAATTTTTGGAAAATGGGCGTAGCCACGCCCACTTATGGTTACATGTGTATATCTTGGTAACCGCTGCACCAATTTCTTCCAAACTTGGCACAGTTGTTGGCCTTCGCATAACATACCAAATGGCTGAAAATTTTTAAAATCGCTCAATAACCACGCCTACTTCCCATATAACGGTAATTTTCAGAAATACGAAAACTGCGATATTTTAGTAACTACTGGAGATTATTCACTCAAAATTGATATTTGTAATAAGTTTTAGACGAAAAATAAGAATATTATAAATTTCTGGAAAATGGGCGTAGCCACGCCCACTTATGGTTACATGTGTATATCTTGGTAACCGCTGCACCAATTTCTTCCAAACTTGGCACAGTTGTTGGCCTTGGTACAGCATAAAAAACCGCCGAAACTTTTTAAAATCGGACAATAACCACGCCCACATCCCATATAACGGTAATTTAGAGAAATACAAAATCTTCGATTGAAGCTAATTTATTCAAAATTGATGGTTGCAACAATTCTTTACCAAGAAATGCGTTTATGGTAAAATTTTGGAAAATGGGAGTGGCACCGCCCACTTATGATCACATATAAGTATACCGGTAACCGTTCTACCAATTTGTACCAAACTCGGTATGGTTATTGTACTTGCCACGTGTAAGCAAAACGTTGAAAATTATTGAAATCGGACTAAAATAACGGCCGATTCTCATATAACGGTAAATTTAAGAAATGCTTGAAACTTCAGTATTTCGAAATTGAAGGACGCTAATTTACTCAAAATTGATACACCTCGGCTTACCATCTAGCGGAAGGTTTCGGAAGGGTGAAAAAACATATATTTAATACTTGCGCCGGGTATTTAATGTTCGGCTCCGCCCGAACTTAGACTTTCTTACTTGTTTTTTAATTCATTAAGCTCATTAAATAATTTAAGTTTAACTTTACAAAGAGGTGGCAACCCTCCTAAATATTGTACAGAAATAAAGCCTTTTCAACCCCATTTTGGTTGATGAACATCCTTTAGTAATTCATTTAACTACTAAATGGTCTGATAAAATTTTTTTTTAACAGGTGGCAACTCCATTGGGAAAAATAAAACCCCATGGCACAGCAATAGGCCAAGCCCTTTTATTTGCGTTCTACAAAACCTTATGTATAATTTTTCGTAATTTTAATTACCTTTGAAGAATGCATTTTTTTATTTTTAAATATCGTTTGCGCCTGCACTTATCTTTTGTGAACATTCTATCAATCCTTGTAGGCTTTCAGCACTTATCCACCAGAAATTTAATGGATAAAAATGACAAAGCACAAATGTCAATTGAATCATAAAACTAATAGTTATTTTTACAATCTACTTATAGGTGGGTTTGTATACACACATATCTAAGAATAGTATGTAAGTAGTGCTTTGTAAAAGTTATGGATTTGGTTTTTTTTTAATGCATTCAATGTACTTTTTTATTTGCCACTTATATATTTAATGCTCGTTGTGGCTATCTGCTTTATTAATTGCATTGAAATGTGCGCTTTAATAATTTATTATTTTTTATTATTACTTTTGGTTTTTTCCTCACCTCATTCATGTGTGTAAACATACATATGTATGAATTTGTTGAAAACATTTTCTGTTGTTAGACATATGTATGTATGTATACTTTTTTGATCGTACCTAATATACCTAAATTTTTGCGCTTCATATGCTTATAATTGCTTACCATGATTTCGTTTCGCTTCTTGTAAGTTTTTTGCAACTTTTGGTTTTCTTTCGTTTTTTTTGTTGCGCACCCATGCGAACCTTTAACAAGCCTTTATTTAGCATTCGCAGCAGTTACCATCGTTGCGCTGAAGCAGCTAAACATCAGCTATTTAACTATGGCAGTTAAGCGCTGTGAAGCTTAAAAAGTTCTGCCATAAAAATTATAAATAACAATAATAATAGCATAAGGATTATGCTTATATACATAGCTATGTATGTGTGTATGTATGGGTGTATATATGTATATACATTAGACTGCATCAGTCCCCATATAAAAAAAAAATCAGTACTATTTTTCCATTGGAATTATAAAATCTATTATATTTTTAGCCGTCCACCAAAATATTTCGGAAAAATATTAAGATTTAAGTGAGCTGGACCGATTTGAAAATACCTCCAAAAATGGAGTTTTTTATGAATAAAAATAGTTTCCAATCGGTCCAGCCTACTTAAATCTTAATATTTTTGCGAAATATTTTGGTTGGCGTCTTAAAATATAATAGATTTTGTAATGCTGGCGGAAAAACCGCAACTTTTTTTGGTGATGCAGTCTAATATACATAAGTACTAGTTCGCCATTAAATTAGCTGCATTATTTGCTTTTCAAGCTTTGCTAAATGCAACCGCAATCGCTTAGCAATTGTTCTGTAGTCGGCATTTTTCTTTAGTTGCACTTTAAAGGCGCACCCATCTTGAGGTTGTTGTTCTTTTTTGAAAACCACCAACAACAACAACAACGAAAACAACTACACGAAAAAGCTGCATTCTTCTGTCTGTTTGCAACATCAACAAACAACTAAAAGCGAGAACAACACACAGCCTTTGGCATAAAATAAAGGTCAGTCGGTAGTAGTCAGGTTCATCGATTATTTGATTTGGCAGTGGCGTGCAGGAGGACTGGTTTGTTTTTTATGGTGCAGCATGTAAAATGTTAGTTGACTGACATTAAACTCGAAAGACTTAAGATGCAAACTTGCCACGGCTTAGAGCAGCTCACTGACAGCAAATGCTTATGCGGCTTGATGTACAAATTGGAAAGTGTTTTTTGCAAAATTTGTGTGTGGTTGTTTGCTGCCGTTATATGTATGTATACAGACAACATAATTTTAGTGTTATTGCTTGCGATTTTTAGTTGATGTGCAACTGCGAGTGAGTATTTTTTAATGCGCGTGCAGTTTCAGGCAAAAGAAAAGCTAGAAAATGCAAAAATGCACCCGTCACTCTAGCTAAGCGTAAGTGTTTGCTGTTAGCTATTTTCATCAGTCAATGTCAAGGATTTAATGTTGGCCAACATGTTTGTATGTATGTAGGTAGCTCGTCAAGCGGTGTTAGCACAAGCTATTGACCGTGTGTAGGCTGCGTGTAGCTAAAACAAAAAAAAGCGGATTCAATTTTTTAGTGCCTTTTGTTTACTTGCCTTACGGTTTGTTTGTATAATTTTTAGATGTAGTTGTTTTCTTTTTTTTTGCTTTGACACTCACGTCAGTGCTTTCTAAGCTTTGTCATGTTGATTCTGCGTGAAAGCAAAATCAAATTCATTTATAAATTTACACACAATTTCCATAACTGCAACTTTTACATAAAAGTGATAGTTCCACATTTTTATACAAAATGCAAACATAAAATTTTGGCAGCTAACAGCCTTTCTCTGTGGTTTTATTATGGTTAGAGCTTGTCAATGATTGACAATTAACTGTCTATAAAATAATGGAGTAGTTGCGGAAATAAAATCGATTTACATAATATTTGTTTAAGCCTTCAAGCTTTCAAGCCAAATGCAGAAAAATATCAAAAGACCCACCGCCTCAGTGGCGTCAGTTATAATAACAGTTCAACTCATTAAACTTAGTCAGTTGTTGAATTGAATTTGTTAAACAAACGAACTCAACCCAACCCAAAAATGATCACACTCTGCGGGGCCTCACCCTGCACTGCCCAATCAGTCGTATTCTACATAAGAGACTATTTTAATTAGTAATATTTTGTTTCTTAAATGGTTCAAAATTTAAATTTTAAAAACTTAAGAAAATCTTTTTACGGCTATATGTACATCTGATTTCGTTTTCTTTTGATTAAAAGTTTAAATTTTTTTAATAAAAGAATAAACATTCTACATGCATATGAAGGCGCATTAGGGTGCATAAAAGCTTTCCTCATCTATCTTTCCAATGGTGTTCAGAAATCAGTTCGTTAAATTCGGTAAATGAACGGTGACAAAATTTATGTTAGCGTATTAATATGTAGATGAGAATTTTACAGGTATTCGCAAATCAGTTTAGCTTACATAAATCTTAATATTTTTCTAAAGTCTTTTGGTGAAAGCCCTAAAGTGTTAAAGATTTTATAACTCCGGTGAAGAGGCGGTGTAATTTGTTCGGAGAAAAATTTTCGAAGAAAGTGTATAGCAAATTCAAATTCTATGATTAATTCTCAGGAAAAATGGCAAACACACTATATGCCAAAAATGACGCTTGACCCTTCCAATTTTCAAAAGAAAAAGCAGTATATTGTAACTTTTTTGCTCGAAATTTATTTTTCATTGTACCAAAAAATTTTCTCGGTTTTGTCAAGTATTTTCTTAAATATGAAGAAAACACAAAATTTTGTAAATTAAAAATTAATTTCGTTCAGAAAAAATTATAACACATTTATTTTTCTTTTAAAAATTGGGACGTTCAAACGCTATTTTTGGTATATAGTTTATTTATATTAGGTATATAGTTTATTCCAGGGACCGAAAATTACAGTTATTTTTTAGCAGTCAAACTTGGCTATTTCAGTTTTAAAGCTATTTTAGTCCTCTATAATTTGATACCAAACTTTAACAGGAGTTGAAGTGGGATTCGAGAAATTTTCTTATCCAGGTTTTCAAATGAATTTAAAAAAATATACAAGAAGCTATGCAAAAAAAGCTTCCTTCACGAGTACTGCATTAATTTGGGTCAAATTCTGCAAAAGACTCTAAACCAGCGATGCGCAGAGAGTGCTCTAAACCACTGATGATCGCTTCCTTGTCCGCTTAAGTGTGTTAGCATATATAGATTTCAAAACAAATAAAGAGAATTAGTAAAAGAAATTTCAATTTAAATTTTCAACTACCAATAACCGAACTTTTAAACTTCTTCTTCTTCTTTCAGATCAAACACCCGCTGCTTCACTTTATTCACCACGCATTACCAGCTCATCGCCACTGGAGTCACCTTTCTTCTCCGCCGCGCATGGTGTAGTTCAAACACATCCCGCGCTGGGCAACAGCAATTCGTTACCGTTAAATGGCAATAGTTTGGGTAGTGGTGGTGTGTCGAGTACGCTCAGCGTTGGCAGTGGTTACCTGAATTCTCGTGGCAATTTGCCAAAATTCAATACACAACGCTACCCACAAATTGCGAATACCGTAGTCGATCCGAATCCACAGTCGCCATTCCGTCATTTAGATTTCTCCACCAGTGCCACCGCCGAACTGAGGCGTAATCCAACATTATCGGCGCCAGATGAGTGTGCGCGCGCCTGCCGTGAAGGTGAACCGCCACGTATTTGCTACTATCACTTCACCATGGAATACTACACCGTACTGGGCGCGTAAGTAAACATAGAATTATTCTGAATACTTATTGTTTAAGAATTACTTGGCTTGATTTTTTTTTGTATTTTAATACGCGAGGAATCCCAGTAAGTTTCCAGCAGATATTTTGCCTTTTTTTTCATTTATCGCTATACTACATTCTTTGCCTCCTCAGGAAAATGCTATACTGGCGACCCTGTTTGGATTTAGATGCACATCTCATGTTACGTTTTCCAAAATCAGATTGAAGATCTCACACGTGGACATTCGCCTTGCCTAAAAAACTAAGTCCTTCCCCATTTGACGGAACCAAAAGTTGTGCCTAACGTCACTTAACATAGCCATATTATTTTTTCAGGGTAATCATATTTAGAAATGGCGTGGTCTCGTGGGATCGACTTTTCTTCATACTATAAGTAACGTCTTTAAAATCGACGAAAATGTGATGCGTGCAGATTTGCTTGTCCAAAGCCTTCAAGAAAAGGGGAACTTTGGTTCGCGAAACACTTCATACTTTCACACAGTAACAGCGGATGTTCACCTCTTGTTGGTTAGGAAAATTTAAAATCTTCGTGCATGTATTCGTCAAGTCAAATTTCGCTTAGAAGCTAGTACTTTGCACCTTAATAGCTTGTTTTCGCCGATTATGAACTACTCAGCCGGTATTCCGTTATTTCCGGTGAGTTTACTGTTTTTAAGCAGCTCTTTGACTATTCTCACCACGTCTTGATCGAATGGATAAAAGTGTATGTTGGTATGAGTTCATCTTCGTCAAACAAGCCATCCATGTCGCTATTCCAAAGTGTTACCCTCCATAACTCCACCGAACTCTGGATGTTTTATTCTAGATATCGATTTCATCTCTGTAAGAGGCAGGCCAGGACTTCCAACCATTTGCGTTTTATCTACTCTTTTCTTTTTCGTATTCTTTTCCATCCTCTCCTCTCATTATTGCACAATTATTGTTGGCAATAAGGGCAGGACTTTTTTTTTTTTTTTTTTAAATCGACTCCTCTACCCCGTTCGCTAGACACATGGATAACACTTACTCTAAGCAGCCACTCTCCAGTGATTTTGGACAGCTTCTATCTAAAGTACTCTCGAATTACTAATCATTATTCCCATACAGCCCCTAAAATAAAAATTTATTTTTACTGGGCATTTTTTTTAATTCTAGAGATGATTTGTATATATTTGGAATTTGGAAGACACACATACCTAGCGTCCTGATAGTTTATATTTGTCTGTCTGTCAATTACCAGAACTTGCCCTAGTTGTCACAAGAAATCACTGTCAGGAATATCTAGCCAGGAGTAGGATCTGTTGTCTATGTGTGGTGTGCACCTTGATGTTGTCCCGCAAAGGGGTAGGTAGGACCTGCAATTTTACGTCGACTCTAAGCGGCTATTTTATTTTTATGAGTGGCTGTTTTTCAGAGCAGAATACACTAAGAGGTTGGCCATAGCCTGCCTAGAAGTGATTACCTCTGATTAATTTTTCCAGGCTTATCCAGATTATATTAGTTGAGAATATTATTAAGAAAATCTATGAAGCGCCGGTATAGATTATCTGTAGAAGGCATTACCATGCTAGAGCCTGTTTTGGCACTGTCGAGAAAATCTCAGTTACAGAAATCTAGCGAGCATCTGGACGGAATAAGGGCTGTGTCTAGAGTATTTCCGGTTGGGTAGCTATTTTAGGATTTATGTAGAATTGTAGGTTCTCGTTTAAAAAAAAAACACTTTGGCTACAATTGTTGCCAAACGGCAATGCTGGTCACACACACAGTTGCTCTCAGCTCGATTGGCGCAATCTTGTATCATTCTTGCATACAGCCGTACAGACATGGCTTTATTGATTACTGAAAACGAAATATGTGTATAAGTGCTATGATATTTCCTTTTTTTTTTTTGATTTCCAAATGATGGAATTCCAAATAAAAATATCATCAAAAAATACAAATTCTCGTGCCTTTATTTTTTTGCATATGCAATCATAATTGCTTACTTAAATATAAATGACGTGATGCTAAAAATGTTGCACAATCTATGCAAACAATCAAATCAACGGCACCATTTTCTTGATGATTTTCACATAAATTACTGAGGCAACAACAAATTTCGCGTGTAAAATATTTGTTTGCTGGTGCAGTTGATACGAATCGTTGTCACAATATTGATGAATACTCACCATACCGCGGGAATTACACGAATACACAAAGCGAAGAAATTGCAATTGACATAACTGACGACGACGCAGACAAAGGCAATATAAACCATAGTTAGACAGCAACGAAAACTATTCAAATGTTGAATTGGCAGACAGATTTTCTACATAGTTATACTCAAAGATGTTTTTGCTCTTTTTTATATCATTCCTAAGCATAACTACTTAAAAAGTTTGTATACAGAATAGTGTGCACGTCTACAAAGCTAAAGCGCCAAGCAAAGCGATTCGTAAGCTCATAAACAACAAACTTAAAAAGTCGTTGACGCACAATGCCAACAATGATGCAGCAGCAACATCAGCAACAGTTGTTAGTTGACGCTGCTGGCGACAGAATCGAAGTTAGTTGCCAGACACTACGTCACTGCGCAAGCTTACGAGTAGACTGTGGCTACGTTTATGGAATGGAGCAGAAGCTTCAGCAAGAGAAAACTAGCAAAAGTAGCTGAGCAAAAGCGATGCTAATAACTAAGATAAATTGATGCTGCAATTTACATATTCACACACAAACAAATTTGCTTACAAATAAACTCACATACATACAATACACACTTACATAAAGCCACGTATACATTGTTGCATACCGTGATAATCGTATTTAGATGGCGCCGCATAGAAATTCACATCAACCACAACTAACTGAGCGTACAAAATTGTGAAAAAGTGAGAGTATCTGCTTGTTCGCAAATAGGTAAATATACCCGGTACCCAGTAGGAAAACAAGATTGTGCAGAAGCTAGCAAGCTTAGTTAGAAATTGACATAACTCAACGAAACTTGGTTACTACGTGGTTTTTGGTCTAAGAAAGATTCATATAGAAAATAAGAGTGGCTTACTAAATGTAAATACACACTGCGATATGTCACTATATACTGATACTAATTTTGTATAAAGGGCGTGGCAGTGCCCACTTATTAAAGAACATATGCATCTCATTAGTACCTCAATCGACCTTTCTTAAACTTAGTACACTCACTGACCCTTATCTCACTAAGAAAAGATTTGAAAATATTTCAAATCGGGCAATAACCACGCCTACTACCAAAATTCACTATAAGTGGCGTATTATATGTATTTACATTAGGGCGGGTGATTTTTTTTTTTTGACTTCATAGAAAGATTCTAGGTGTAATTCTAAGCAAATATGCCGAAGGAATCATGGGTCTAAAATCAATTTGGAGTTTGCCAAATTGCGAAAATAGGTTTCGCAGAAAATGTGAAAATTTTCACTCTTGAGCCCTCTGGTCGAAGTTTTAAGAAAAATATAAGTGTAAAATCCATTTAAAAAATTTAACCACTTCTTTACGACACTACAGCAAAACGCTAAGAAACCTATTTTCGCAAATTGGCAAACTCCAAATTGATTTTACACCCATAGTTTCTTGGGCAAATTTGCTTAGAAGTACACATAGAATCATACGCGCATGGTCGAGAAAATCTGCCATACAAATTGAGCCGCCCTATTGTATATACTCTCAGGCTTATAAATTTGTTTTATTTTTGTTTATCTAGGTACTCGATTTGACAATTTATCGTTATCGACAATGAGTAGTAAAATGCATATTTACTGTTTTTAAGGCCACTGTCAAATTTGATTTAGAATACAATTTTTAAATGTGTATCAATATGTGTATCACATAAAAGAAAAAATTTAACATATTAAGCAAGAAATAAGTGAAGAGTAGAAACGTTCCTGAGTTAATTTAAGAGTCCAGTAATTTAAAAGGAATGTAATCAGAACTAACCACTGATTGAGGAATGTATGTATTTGTAATAAAATGACAAAAATGATGTCTTAAACTTTTTGGCTTGACACAATTATTATTTTATTTTAACTAAACTTGAGTTCACAAACAAGTGGCAACCCTCTTCGTAATATTTTCAAGCTAAAACCTTTCGTGATACCTATTTATTTCAATTACCTAATTCCTCTAGTTCAAATGGAATTTAATTTTTTAAATAGGTGGCAACCCTCTACATGTTGTTTTGAAATAAACCCTTTTCATACACATTTCGATTGATACCCATCTCTTAATAATTCATTTAACTTATTAAAAAATTTGAATTTAATATTTTAACAGGTGGCAACTCTTTTAAAAAATTTGCCTATATTGTCCACAAGTCCAGAGATTTAGTCTAACACTTCATTTTTCAAAGTATAACGAATCGTGTAGATCTGATGGCACTGACAAAAAATGATTTTATACATTAACAAAAAACGCATTACTTCAAAACTGCATTACTGCAAAAAATTAGGAAATTTTTATTTCTTCTTACGAAAGCTAAAAACCCTTACTATTAAAAAAAAAATAAAAGATAACATATTTTTACATATATTTTTTATTCATTCCATTAAAATTTACCATTTTTTGAAATTTTGAAAAAAAAAATTGTTTTTTCTGGAATACCGCTGGGACACCCTGTGTTTAACATTATTTAAAATTTGTATCCCTGTAGTTCTCTACTATCTATATGGAAACTAAAAACGTCAAACCAACATTTTATTTCAAAGAATATATTTTTAACATTTGTTTCCGTGAGGCTATGCTCTTATTAATATTCTTAGTATAAAATTTGTCGAATTTAGTGGCTTCTTGGGCGCATATTCTTTATTTTATGGGGAAATTTCTGTTTAACTCTTTTTAGTGAATAAATTACCTTTACAAAAATACCAAACATGTTCACATTGCAGACAACGAATTTTTCGATTTTTCCCCACTTTGGCGGCACTGTGCTCCGTAGAGATTAAATTCAACTAGTTATTGCTAGTATCAAGTACGATATATACTTCCGAGTATATACTTCAGGAAATAGCATAGAAGGAAAGCCATCGTTGAGTTAAGCTTTGTAGATATGGCAGCCTTCATCACCAATTTTCCTTGTAAATGCCGTCTATAAAATTCAGCTCGAATCGCCTATGAAATTCGTAAAGTTTTTATTCTTTCGCACTAAAAACTAGTAAACACTTTAATAAATTAAAATCTTAATCGAAAACTGACTAGAAGATTACTAGGCATTTTTCCAACTTTCGCTAGTCGTTAAGTACAAACTTTTCACCTTTGTTCAAGTTTTTTCTACAGGGCATATTTTAGCATCTACAGCAAGCGTGTTTGTGCACACATTTACTTTGAAGTATTCTGCGGTAAAAGACCATAACAAATTCCCACGATTGTTTACACACAGCGACAATTGATGATGATGGCACAGTTGGTGGTAAAATGACTACAGTAATAATTGCTAAAAGAATTTATGATTTAATTTTATTAGCTCAGTCATACGATGATTGATCTTTATTATATTAGTTTTTAATTGCCTTAATGCATCACTATCAATATGGCGGAATGAATTTGAAAATGAAATGAAAAGGATTTATCATATGTAGTAGTATTAGTAGTACAAGTATATATATTTTTTTTTGTCCATTCAGTTTAAATTCAGTAAATGTTTTAGGCTACTATTTAATTTCGAACTTTTGAGTAAAGATTTTTGACAATAAACGAGTGTGTTGTGTGTCACACTATAAGTTAAATAAAAATATAAGAATTACAAGCTATGAAAATTCATTTAAAATTAAGTCCTTGTCTGGTGTGGTGGAATGCCACGAAATAGTCATCATGTCTCGGGTCAATGGAGAGAGTTCAGCGACTCGCAGCGACTGTGCATCACGGGAGCGCTGAGGTCCACTCCAACGGCTGCTCTTGAAATTATCCTCAGTTTACCAACCATTGACCTATGTATTCGCCGAAAACCATGCTGCTAAATCTGACAGGCTGGCCGCCGACAGGTGCAGGAAGTGTCGTGAGCGGGAGACCAGGGTAACCTTTGAGCATCTTCTCGGCCGATGTAGTGCACTTTCAAAAACATGACGAAAATGTTTGGAAGCCTATCAGTTCGAGAAGTTAAAGGACATCTCAAAATTAGGGATGAAATTTCTACTTAAATTCGTATAAAAACTTTGATATGCTTTGCGATGTTTTCTTTAACGCGTAAAAACGAGATTCAAATGGCAACTCTAAAAACCTACCGGTCTATGTGTGGCTTCATGCGGGCTAGATAAAGCTAACCTAAGCTAAGTACTTTTCTACTAGAAATTTAAACGGAGAATTTAAGTTATATTCACTTAGCATAATAGCAACCCCACTAGCCATATCTTAAGCTTCTTCACGAAAATGAAGACAACGGATATTATTATACTAATAAGTTGACGCATATGGTGGGATTGCTGTTCTTATGGATTGGGTAGAGCACACCTAAATTCCGCACGCCGGTCATGGCTTCAGCTGACCATATTCTTATCTTAATGTATACTAATCTAATGAATTAAGCAGAAACTTTTTGTCCGCCTTTTTTTTCTTACTGGCGTTCAATGACCATAAAAAATGAAAAAAATCAAATACTCTCTTATTTTTTATTATCATTAGACTCATTATACTTAGTTCATTTATTCCCAATTCGCTCAGTGAGCTAGGTGGTTTTGTTCCCCTTTGCGCATTATAAAATTGCGCCACTTTCAATTAAATTTTCAGTATAAATCGCTAAGCAAGTTTGTTGTGCGCTAGTGCATGAAACGCCATAATTACGGGTATTGCATTTTTTCAACAATTTAATTACGATTATTTGCGCGTAAAATACGGAAAAGTGCCAGTAAAAATATTATTTCATTAAAGAAATGTTAGGTTTTATTTACTTAGCTCATTTCACTAAAAATAATCATTATTGATTATGCAAACAAAATTTTACTTGAATTATTTATAAAGTTAATTGAAGTAAAAATGAAAATGAAATATGTAAACGGATTCAAAAGCACCAGTTACTTATAACTAGCTACATAGTATTATTGTGTTTATGTGGGTCAGTAAAGCTGCTGAAAATAAATTTAGCTTTTAAGGCCAAAAACTAATTTTAAATGTAAGCAAATTAGAGATTTACAGACTAGCGCCAAAACTAAATAAGTTTGCATTGTAAGTTCGTGCCTTAAGTCTTTTGTTAGCCCATAAAATTTGCTTGCAAATATTCATTCTCACTTTTTCTAATTTCTTTTTTGCCTCTAGCGCTTGCCAAGTATGCACGCCAAATGCCACCAACACCGTCTGGAGTCATTGTCAATGTGTTCTTGCTGATGGTGTCGAACGTGGTATACTCACGGTGAATCGTATGATACCCGGGCCCAGTATACAGGTGTGCGAAAATGACAAAGTCGTTATCGATGTAGAAAATCACATGGAAGGTATGGAGACAACAATTCATTGGCACGGCATTTGGCAGCGTGGCTCACAATATTATGATGGTGTGCCATTCGTAACACAGTGTCCCATACAGCAGGGCAACACTTTCAGGTGAGTGGCAACAAAAAAAAATATACAAAAACTATTTACACTTAAATAAAAAATTTATATTAAAAATTTTAATTCTATGCCAAAAATCGCGCCCACGCAGATATCAGTGGACCGGCAATGCAGGCACACACTTCTGGCATTCTCATCACGGTCTACAGAAATTAGATGGTATTTACGGCAGCATAGTTGTACGTCAGCCGCCGTCGCGTGATCCCAACTCACATATGTATGATTTCGATTTGACTACACACATTATGCTGATTAGCGATTGGTTGCATGAGGATGCCGCAGAACGTTATCCCGGACGCTTGGCCGTGAATACTGGTCAAGATCCCGAATCGGTGCTAATCAACGGCAAGGGTCAATTCCGTGATCCCAATACTGGTTTCATGACAAATACGCCATTGGAAATTTTCACAATCACACCAGGACGTCGCTATCGTTTCCGTATGATTAATGCCTTCGCATCCGTTTGTCCAGCGCAGGTGACAATTGAGGGTCACACAATGACGGTAATTGCTACCGATGGTGAACCAGTGCAACCGGTTGATGTGAATACGATCATATCGTTCTCAGGTGAGTGAATGTAATTAAGGAAAAAGACTTAAAGAGAATTAATTCATCGAATACGCATTGGAAAAAAATTGCACTAATGTTTACTTACACCAAGGAGAAAAAGTCTGAGTACACCATTTCTTTTTTAAATATTCATAATATTTTGCAAGCTAAAATTTGTTTGTTATTTTTTTATTAAACTATGGGTCAACAAAATCATATAAACCAAGGATTTAAGCTTTATACAAAATTAGGGAAAATTAAATAAATTTTCATAAAAATTTTCAATTTTTTAAACAATTTTTTTTTTCAAGTTAGCTATAAAATTAGTACGCATTTTCTTCCATACAAGAAATGAGCGAATTTTTTGTATATGGAAGAAAATGCTTAGAACTACGAGAAAAAAATTAGTTAAAATCAACACGATTTCTTAGCCACTTAATTTATACACTAAAATTTAATGGGCTATAAAACTGCGCACTTGAAATTTTTCAAAAATTCTGATTAAAAAGTTGAAATTTTTGATGTAATTTCATTGAACTTGAAACTTGGGTTTATATGATTTTGTTTGATAAAAAAATAAGGGACAAATTTTATATTGCCAAAATATGGTGAATATTTAGAAAATATACACAGACTTTTTCTGCTAGGTGTATGTTATTTTCATGACTTGTTTCTACCGGCTGGTTGTTTGTTGTTACATTTTTTTTTGCATAAAATTATGTACATATGTTATGTTGCATTTGTCATTTAAAATATGCATAAGTCGTGCAAGTTTCTAACGCACAGCTGTCACAATGATTGGTCACTCATACAGCGGCGCCAAATTTGCGCTGAATTTTAATATTTCTATGGGCATTACAAAGCATGAAATTAATAAAAAAAAAAAACGATTAATAATAGTTAGTAGATGCGTAGCCTTCGCTCTCTCCCTCTCTCGCTTGCCTTTTATGGCGCTCAACACTTATGAATTCATATTTGTACGTATGTATATGCGGCACCCTGTGCTTGAACTCGGCATAAAAACAACGCACCACTTTCAGCAGTGGCAAGTGAACTCAATGAGTAATAACCTCGAAGACATTAATATTCCAACTTGTAAAATGCCAAATACGAGTATAAACAAGAATATAAAAATTAAAATGAGCAAGAAATCGTGTAAAATATTACTAAACAACCTAGCCGCCAACATAATGCAACATAATTTTCGCCACAACAAAACGAAAACAATAAATAAATGAAATCATGCAGTTAAACGCCAAAGACGTAAAAAAAGCTATTGATTGCAGCAACAAAAAACACCGCACTGGTTTTTATAAAATCACACACACACACGCCTAGTTAGAAATAAATAAACTACAAATAACAGCATGAAAATGTATTATTTGCAGGCAAGTTCGCAGCATATACCATAATCATAAACATAAGTGTATTTGTATGTGCATACATGTATGCAATTTTTGAGTGCAAATGAACCGAGCGTAAGCTGATGAAAGTGAGCGACTAGTAAACAAACGTTCGGGATTTGGTGGAAATATTTACTTATTTAGTTAGTAGTAGAATAGTATTAAAAAATTGCCGGTCGAAAAGTCACACAGGGCGTGAATAGTTTGTGCATACCTCGATTGTGTAAAATATTTATGTATATATGTATATTTGTACACTTAGTATGTACAGTTGTGGCCGCATAATTAGGGCACTAAATACTTCTTTATAAGTTTGTTTATGTTTAATTATTTTTTTTTGTGCAAAAATATAGTTTACGCTACAAAGTAAACCATGGATTTCAAACCTTTTACAAAATTTATGAAAATTTTACCAAATTCAAAAAATGGGCATCAAAATTTTAGTTGAAGTTTCAAGCGATTAAGAACTTGAGTTTATTTTTGAGAATTTTCTTGGCTGACGATGTTTCGCATTTTCTTCCATACAAAGTTCAAAAACTTTTTTTATATGGGAGAAAATGAGCCACACCGTCAACGAATTTTTTATCGCCTATAACTTCCGCAATCCAGCATTTAGTACATTTCCATTTCACTTGAATCTGAAATTTAATTAATTTGATTTAAGTTGAAGTTAATTTTTTAATTTATCTGGATTATTGGTGCACTGAAAAGACTGTACTTAACAAGTTAATAAATTAAATTAAATTATTAGTATATTAGTATCAATAGAAATTGTGTTGAAAACGCTTTACATCTAAACACACGTAGGAGCGTTGCCATCTGCTTAAAAAATTAATTTCGACTCGATTTAGGGGATTTAAGTAATTGAAATAGATATTTATGACAATATGGGTGTCAGCCTGAAAGTTTATTGAAGAGGATTGTCATCTGCTTGTGAAGTCAAATTTAATTAAATTATAGAAATTTATGTACATAAGTTCTTAAAATATGTCCATAAAACGAAATAATAGGGTCACCAAACTCCTTCCTGCATCCCCGGCTGATAAATTATTAAGTTAAGGAACAAATATACCTTTGCGGTCAGCTGATTAAGTTAAGTGACATTTTAAGCCGTTTTGGACATTTTTCTTTTGCTTATTTAATGTTTATAACTTTTCTGTAAAACATTGCACACATAAATCCACATTTCAAATTTTCTTACAAAATTTTTAAAAATTCAACAAAATTTAACAATAGCACAAATAAATTTCAAACTTTTTATTCAAAAATTTTGCAAAAGTTTTATTTAGGCATTCAGTTTTATAGTACATTAAATTTTAGTACAGTGAAACTCGAAATTCAAGACTGTAGAAAATCACGTTGATTTTTAATAAATTTTTTGGCTGAAGGTGGTGAGCATTTGCTCCCAAATAAAGTATGCTCGACAATATACGTGCATGTTTTCATACAAAATTTAAGCACTTCTTAAAGCAAAACAGAATATATCTGTATATCGTCACTACACACGAATAAAGGCCCGCTAGTGTTTTGATGGCGAAAAAAGGCGCGTAAAAAAATTTTGCGAAAAAAGATGCTTATGAAAAACTTCGGCGAAGTATGTTAAGAGTTTTTGACGCTGAATTTTTTTTATGCGTCTTTTTTCGCCGTCAACTTATGAGCTCGCGCCTTTATTCGTGTCTAGTGACGATATGTATATATATGGAGAGGGACCTACGGGTTCCGATTCGAATACTTTTAGAGCTGGAGCGTTGATGTCCTTTCGAACGATTAAAAAAAAAAAAGCAATTTAATTTTTTTTTTTTTAATTTTACAATTATAAAGAAACGTCTAAACAACATTTGACTTCAAAAAATATATTATTGATTTTTTTGCGTGCAGAACCTATCCATGATCCGATTAAAATTCTTAATATATTTGTTCACTTAAGTGGCTTCCTGGCCTGGTATATAATTAATTTTATTGAGAAATTGTCGGTTTAATTCGTTTTAGTAATTTTTATAGTTAAACTAAACACTAACATATTGCATATTTCGATTTTTGCCGGCGTATGTAAAAAAAAAACTATTTGGGTAAAATGTAGAAAAAATCTCTTTTACTTTTCTTTCATACCATTTCGGAAAAAAAATTCACTTTCGCTGACTCTTAACGATTTCGACTGTATAAATACACACGTACACATATATTCATGCAAATGTTTCATATCTTATAAAGGCTCTTTAAATGCCCTGCTTTTATCGCCTATAATTGTTTCGGCAACCATGTAAAACTTTACAAACCATTAATTGCTACTGCAAGTGTTTATCGCGGCAGGCCCACTTTCTTATCGCTTTTATCTTAACTTTTACATAGTTTTACTTTGCCAAACAAGTATTGTTTTCTGGCGGGTGTTTTGGAAAAAACAAAATCAAAAGTATTCCAGTAAGCAGATAATTTATCATATTTATAAACGCTCAGCACTACAGCAACAATTAATTGACCATTCCACTGTGCTCCACAAAACTTTGCCAACTGTTTCATTAAAATCTTATACACCTTTTTACGGCGCAATTATTAGCAATAATCAAGTGTTTGGCTGAAGTTAAAATTTTTATTTCATAGCGCTTTAAGCACACTAAATTTTATTTTTTCCTTTTTTTTGTTTTTGTTATACATAATTGTGTAGTTAATTTGCTAACATCAGCCACTATGCATTATGAGTGTGTGTTTAAAAACCGGCTTCTTTCAAGCTTATACACAAATCTGATAACATCTGTTCAAAGTAAGCTTTTTTTTAATAATAAGTATACATAATTTTTTTAGGAATCTCTTTTAAGTTTCGACTTCTTGCAAGTTTAACCGCCTTAGGAAGATCAACTTTTACATGGTTACTTAATAAAATCATACCCTCTAGTCAAATATGTAACAAACGACCGAGAATAAGGATATTCATTGATACCTTATGAAATTCCAAGAAATATCTTAAAGGGCTTATAATGTATCTATATCGCTATGAATTTATACACACATCTACTTATTCGTTTTATAAATTTCATGAATCATATTAAGTAGTTTAATACTTTTACGATTTCATTAACCCAATAATTAATTAAGAACACTTATTACACTCACTAATAAACTTTTTAATCACCACATACTGTAATTGAGTTGTTAATAAATAATAACTGTTTATTGCACGTAGCATTAGTTTAAGCACAAATGTATCATACATACAAATGAAGTGGAATAGCATTACTTCTTAAGCAGCGTATATAAGGTCAGATGATCAAGTTTGTTTATTTAATTTACATTCTTCATATATATAGGTATGTTCTTTTATTAATTGTTTATTAATATTGCCGTTTATCTATTGTGCTCATGTTGAATTTGAAGTGGTTAAGTTGATGTGGAAAGCTTAAAAAAATTCAAAAACTAATTGACGGTAAAGACATACATACGTACGTACTTCACGCAGCTAAATTTGCGTATCTTATTGGTAATGTTTAATAGAACTGCTTAAAATTAACTATAATAATAACTAAATTAAATTTTTTTTTTTTGATAAATGTTTAAAATACCGTCAGCTAAATTAATTAATAAAACTCAACGCGATTTTCCAACCACTTCATACCAAAAATTTTTATAAATATTCAGATTAAAAAGCCAGGACCAATAACAAAAGTTATGATGGAAAGTGAATGTCACTCTCGTAGTTTTTTTCCCAAGAGCGCTTAAAAACCCAAACCGAAATGAGAACAAAACCTTCGGGAGTGTTTCAACAAGGACAAAGCTTAGAACAAACCTGTCGAGAACGTTCTCAAAGAGATATACATATATAAGAACAATACCCTGTGGAACATTCCCAAAGGGAGCAAACTGCGAGCAATACTTTCGGGAAAATTCCTGAGAGAACAAAATGGGACAAGAGTGTCTAGAACAGCTGGCAAAAAACCGAAATGGGAAAAAAGTCTAAGGAGCTTTCTGTCGAAGAACAATTTTGGAACTAAAATCTCAGGAACTTTCTGACAGAGAACAAAATAGGGAAATCTTAGAAATAAAAATCATGGTTATCGTTGAAACGACTTTTCAACCCAACACGAAGACACCCCTCTCATTCCTAACGTTAGGTTCTCAAATCATTTGTTCTCGTTTTGTTCTTTAGCAAAACGTTCCCCAGATTTTTTTTTTTATTTGGGGCCGAGAGAGCCTTTAGTAATATGAGAAGGAAAAAAATTTCATTTCATTCATTGAATATTAAAAAAAAAATCAACATGTGAACACTTTTTTGAGTCACTGTACTCTTTTAGTTAATTTCTTCATAAAACAAAAAAAAAAGCTTTTAAAAAAGTATTAACCATACAAAATAAGTTATGCTTCAAGAGAAAAACGCAGATAACTTTCATCTAGTTGCAAGTTTCTGAGTTTTTTTTTGGCAATATAATGTAAAATATACGTACAACAATATAGGCCAAAACCCCATAAAGCAATTCAGAAGTCAACAATATTTCAGAAAATTTGTTAACTTTTACTTTTTTTTTTGCTAAAATAACAAATAAAAACTGTCATAGTAAAATGCTTAAAAAATGAGCGGGATTGGTTTTATCATTTGCAAGAAAATAAATAAAATTCAAACTAATTCGAAAAAGTAAATAGCTGTAACCATCGCACAGTTTCCTAAGTAAAAACACTATCAGATGATTGCCAAAAAATGCTTACAGCTGAGATCACTTGTTTTTTAACAGTTGTTCTTATCTTCTACATTTTCTTTAGTTTCTATTACAATTTATTCAAAATACACTAACAGACTGAACCAAAAACACACCTACAACCTTCCAGAAAAAATGGTATGAAGAAGAGTTACGTTACTTATGGAACTGTACGATGGCTATAACTTCATAATAATTCCAAGTTCGGAAAATTGTCAAACTTGTAGTTCTTATTTATCATTTTAAATCATAAAAAATTAATTAATAAAAAGCTCGGCCTTTGAAAAAATATTTATACAAGTGCATTTCTGACATTTTAGCTCAGCATAATTCTTTATTGAAGGCGTTTTCGATTAAACAGCGGGGACATAGGCATTTTTTTAAGAATCATAGAATCTGTCATTAACGTCTTCTTTGGCAGCTAGCGATAGACTAAGACATTGCACAGTGGGTTAAAAGACTTCTCTAGCGGAAGAAAATTGATATATTCTAAAAGAATAAAGTGTTGTTTATAGCCATCTTCATGAAAGCAATTTATGTGGAAATTGTTTTTTTTTATTTAATATGAAAACTAGCAGAAGGGAAAAAATTATTTTTTACTTAAATTTTTTGTGAAACCGGCAATTAAGATGTTTTTTTTTTGGAATGACATTTAAATATTTAATTATTTCCATACATTTTTTTTCAAAAAAATTTTTTTTAATGTTATTATTTATTTATTTTTTTAATACTCTGAGGCGAAGTTACATATATTAAAATTAAACAATATTAATAATAAATAAACTTATTATGTCTTGCATTAAGAGTTTGAGCAGCGAAGAAGGTATATAAAACCACGGGTATTTCTCTAGAAAAACCTCCGTATTATTATAAAACAATGCAGATGATGATAATGAAAACGAGCCCACTTGGATCATAAGCATCAATCCTTTGTGACACCCAACGAACATTATAACAAGAAACGATATGTAACAAGAACAAAGCTGCGCAGGCGGCAGGTGTCTGTGTCAGAGCGCTCCATACTCATCTGTCCAAAATTAGTCCTCAAATAGACAAAGGTACTCTCACTCTTTCTTTTCACGGTGAGATCAAGTCGAGGGTTTACTGTATGGCTACTGCTTATGGCCTCGTACCCAGATAAGTCTGAGTAAAAAATATTTAAAAGGAAAGTGCAAACATTCGCCTCAAAAGCTAGGAGCGCACAATGAGCAGTCCCAAAATCCTGATTTCCTCTTGGCTATCAGATTTGATGTTTACCTTCCTTTCCGACGTTGCGCAATTAAGCAGCTACAGCCATCTGGAATCCTAAATTAAAGGTTGATAGCGTGTTCCCTGTAAAAGATCTCTCCGCTGACACTTCCGTCAAGTTTCGAGCAATCCGCATGGATATGTATATTCAATTAACACGGATAGATTTTGGCGCGCTCATGGCGTCCGTCTAATCTAAATGTAATAAAATATAATTTTTTTTATTCACCGCTTGAAGTGCCGTGAATTGGCCACCAAGATAGTGCGATTTGACCCCGCTGAACTTATTCGTGTGGGGTTTCAATCAATCGATGCCCTTACAGCCAGCATAACCCAGGTCATCGCTCTAGTTCAGTCTCATCTTTTGTCTTCTAAACCAGTGACGATCAAAGCAAGCTTTTACTACATATTTGCGCTTCTAATGCGACTTCATGCTATAATAAATATTATCTTCACATTAGTTATTTACTTTGCAGTGTAATCGCTCAGCAACTTGGCTCTATTCGTCATTTTTATTGACTTACTATATTACCAGAAACGCCAGTTGACAATAACAGGCTTAGTAATTAACTACTAACTCACTACTGAGCGGGTGTAATTATTTAAACAAAAAATTTAAAATATGCGAGCTACCGCTAATTTGTAACTATTGATACTGCGCAATTATTTCTAATTTAAAAAGTCAGGGTTAAATTACTTCAACATACCATAAATAATAGAACGACATCAACCAACTAGGCGCTCAATAGCGCAAAACCGACTAATTGCATTTCAAAAATACCAATTTAATGAAATTTAAATTATTTTAGCTAATTACTTTTGCACTCAAACTATTTTATGTTTCCTAGTTCGTTAAATATTATTTTTAAAGAAATATGCTCCAGTTATATATGTATGTATGTACATTTGCTTTCAAATCTAACTAACCACCTCTACCTATCTCTATTTGCTCCCCCCCGCCTTGCAGGTGAACGCTATGACTTCATTATCAATGCCAATCAACCTGTCGGCGCTTACTGGATACAGGTGCGCGGTTTGGGTGAATGTGGCATTCGTCGCGCTCAACAGTTGGGTATTTTGCGTTATGCGCGCGGCCCCTATCAACCAGCATCGGCTCCACCAACCTACGATGTCGGCATACCACAGGGTGTGGTAAGTAAATGGCTTTTGTATTATTACTTTATTACCAAAAAAAAAAAAAAACACACAAAAAGAATATAAAAGAAATACGAAATCATATAAAAAAAAACTGTAACATCGAATAACTCACGAATGTAGTTGCCATTCAGGGCATAGCCTTAAACAATTTACTATTTGCATATTTTTGTTCCCATTGCGGCGATATATAAATACTTTAATGTACTGTGTGCGCTTTTGAAAAACAGCGTGACTCAAAGCAATTTTTGTGTGTGTGTGTGTGTATGCGTGAACTTTTGTGCGCTAAGTGATTGTTTGTAGCTAAGATAGTGCCATGATTTTACAATTTGATCGTCATCGAGGCTGATTGCATACGAAACTTGGTCTGGACGTCAGCCTGCTCGACGCTGTACGCGATCAAATCAATGAATGTAGCTTTACATACGAAAAAACGTGCATGTAAAAAAATAGCAAAATGTTATAAATAACATCCGTATTGCACTAATTAGATCATACTTTAATATAATTCTGTTTTAATTATTAACTTAAGATCGCTCTGGCCGACCATCGTTGGCATCTTTCTAGGCAAACAGCGCGAGTTTTTTAAGCATTTTATATATTATTTCCTTCGCTTTGGAGTGTAGTTTGTCAAGCAAAAATATTGTTGGATTTCAGGAACTTAAAATTACCATTATCCCGAATTTTGTATGCAGTATCAAAATTTTTATTTGGAAGATCTTCCATTCTAGATCATTACAAAAACGTTAGATCTTGCATGTTTTCGAACAAGGCTAATCATTTTACTGGAAATTTTTTTCCATAATTTTTAACCATTATAAAGGAAACTGCTTCTTGGGAATTCTTCTTGAAGTGAAAAATAAAATCTTAAAATAACGGTTATAGGTAGTATGATCGAAATAGTTACAACCCAAAATAACGATTACTTTTAATCAAGAACCGCAGTCATTATGAGTTTCATTAAAAAAAAAAAACTTTATTTAATCATTTGTTTATTTTAAAAATTTGCTATCAAGAGTAATAATAAATTTCTGAGCTTTATGGTGTAATTCAGAAATAAAAACAAATTTTTCGAGTGTTGCTTTTCTCTGAAATATTCATTATTTTATGAGCTAAATTTTTTTAACACAAAAAATCTTTGCTTTTTAGTTTATTTTTATTTGGAAAAAATAATTAAATTTTATTTTTAATTTTTTTTTTATTGAAAATAAAACGGATTTTTGAACGTTGTTTTACCTATTGCCTATTAATTTTTGAGTTTTATTTTTTTGGCAGTTCTTAAATCTTAAAACATCACACCGCTTAAAAATTACTACAATTTATCAGCCGCATATTTTATTAATACTTATTTGTTAAGGTTGTCCTTAAAATGTCAACGTCTAAATTTTGTATGAACAAAAAATTAAGACATCCACGTAAATTTCAAAATTTAAAAAAAAAAATTTAGGGGTTTAAAAATTTTGATTTTATATTTTAATCGCAAAAATTTGGCTATATATTAACTTGAAAACTGATAAGTTTTGCATGTTATTCAAGCTTATTCATACAAATTCATAAACTCGCGGAATTAAAGTTGGTCAAAGAGATAATTTTGTCGAATTTTTATGACTTAAAAAAATCAACTTTCACAAACCCTGCTAGCGAACCATAGAAGTTTTTTTTTTTAATTTTTAAATCGTAGTGGATGCCTTTATTTCGTATATAAAATAAAATAAAGCGGTACCCAAGCAAAACCTATTTATCACTGAACACCTATTCGTATTTTGATCTGCCCAAAAAAAAAAATTAAATCCAAAGTTAATTGTTATTTGTTAGGGATATAACAACGCTTTAGAAATTAGTTAAAATTTCGATTTCTATAATGATTATTTTTTATCTAAAAATAAAAATTCGAAAATAAATCATTATTTCAGAAAGATGACATTCGACAGTTAAACACTTTTATTTATGATTAAAAAAAATAAGCTTGATATGTATATGATTTTATATTCTGAGCGATTAACAAAACTCGAATAGCCATTTTCAAGAAAGCAATTTAAGTGAAAACATTTTTTTTATTTGAGTTTAATATGGAAACTGACAGAAAAAAATCATTTTAGTTTGGTTTTTTTTTTCTCCAGACGTCACTATACAATTCCTATGTAGAATTGCTCGGTAATTCCGAAAATCGAGATTATTTTTTTTTTTTCTATGGATGCGTTTTCGAGATATTTGCAATTTAATCAGAAATAGCTCCCACAAAATATCAATCACAATTTATGGAAAATACAAAAATCATAAAATAACGGTTCAATTTGATTGGAAAATATGAATCCTATTTTAACGGTGGCAAACTTCTTTCCTACTCCAAAAATAAGGAGCAACGGTAAAATGCAATCAACTTTCAAAAACTGTTCACTTTAAGGATTTTTTTTTTTTACACGAAAATATTTTTCTAATATTCCGACCTCGAAAGTTCGCTAAGCTGCATCCAAAATTACTTAATTAAAGTTATTAGTTCAATGCCAATAGTTAGGCGATGAATCACCAAAGGTTCAAAATACAAACTCCAATCAACATCCAATAAAACTCGAATGCAAAACTGAAATATAGCAACTGAATAGTACAATATCTATAGATTTCCATGTAATTGATTTATGCCAATCAATTTGTAAATATGGTGGCACATAAAAAGAAAACAAAGGTATTAGCTAAAAATTTCAAAGAACAATTGCTGTCGCTATTTGAATTTGTTTTTACATACATACATACATACATACAAATGTACATATGTATAAATCGCTGCAAAAAGGAACTAAAATGGCAAGCGCATAAAGCGCATGCGCAAGAATAAAAACGTAGCAAAAAAAAACAACAACATAAAAGTGCATCTAAACAATAGCGCGATAATTGTAAAGCAAATAAAAAATATGGCAAAATGTTACATAAGAACCAAGAAATGGCGCCTGCAGAGCCATTGGTTACGCGCATACATATCGCCTGTTCACCTGGTAAGTTGAAAACATTCCAATTTTCCACCAACGCTTGGTGACTGTGTGGCTGAGGTACGGCACCACCTCCCCCCCACTCCACCCCCTCTACCGCCAGTCACTCGTAATGCACAAGATCACACACCAATTTGTGACTGCAATCACACTGGGAAAACGTGAGTTGCAAGAAATAAATAATTTCAATTACATTTAGTTAAACAAATATTATAAAAAATTTGTACAAAAATGAAAAAAAAATTAAATAAAAAAAATATTGTACAGAAATTAGCAGTTGTGAAAATTGTGGCATTTGCTATGGCTTATGGCACTTTAAATAATTAGAACAAAAAAAAAAACAATATAATAAAATCAGTATCTTGGTTTATGGCAAAACGCAATGTACTCTTATTTGCTGGAAATGCTATATTTGCATATATGTACTATGTAAATTTGTATATGTATATTTATATTACTTATTAATATATTAATATAAGTTTTGTAAAATAGCACAAAAAATTCGAGCCTTCCTTTTGTGTAAAGGCGTAGCACAATAGTTTTGAGACCTTTTTTATCGACAAATAGCTTGGTGATATTGCCTACCTCAACGATTTTTTTACGCCATTTTTATTATAGTTTGTACTGGAATTGTACTAAATAAGTGCGACAAAAAAATGTGTGAAAAGTACTTAAGTAAAGAAATCTGTTATTCCAGTTAGATTATAAAAAAGTAAATACATTTTAAAATAAAAGCTATTAAAATTTTTTAAAAAAACTTGCTGGAAACTTTACAAATTAAAATCGGTTTTAAATAGTAAAATTCATGAAATTTCCATAAAAACTGCATTAAAAAATCTCTTGAATTCACATCGGCATAATTTCCGACAGACAGGTAGACAGATAGATCTAACATTTCCCTTCTAATGTTTGTCTTTTATTTTTGTAGAAAATGTTTTGGTATCGATACCTACTCAGTATCGGAAAGGAGTACTTGTACACAGAACTACGATTTTGCATATTTTTCAAAAGTTTTTCTATTTTTTCATAAAAAATATGCAACCGTACCTTTATTTAGTTGTAAAATATTTTCGGTACAAACATACCATTTTGGCTACATTATGAAAGTAGTTAAATAACTTTTCAGGAAATCAGCTCTTATTTTTATTCACATTTCAATGCATTTTCTGGTGAGGATAACTTGTCCAATAGCTTCTCTCCTTTGTAAAGGCGCATACAAATGATAATAAAAAGGCGGCAAAGCAACGTAACTGTAGTAGATTATGCCAGATAGACAGAATATTTCTTTTTAAAATGTCAGATCGAAGAACTCGGAAGAGAATGATGCACCTTTTCTAAAACATAGTTTTGTCTCGAAACTTTCTTTTCATAGCCAAATTTTAAATGATATGGAAGGGAAAGGTTATCCTCAGTTTCGTTTAATATATACAGACGAAAATACATATTTCTTTCTAGGTACATTTATTTACTTCTAGGTAAAGTTTTTCCGCAGATTGGGTACAATTTCAAAATTCAATTATCTATCCCTAATGGAGTATCAGCTGTAAAAGAGAACCAGAAACGAACAGCTGATTGCTATTTGTTCAATAAACATACTTCAAAGTCTAAATTAAAAATACCCAGCAGGGTTGCATGAAGAAATGCATTCAATTAGCACTCAATTAAGTACTAATCGAGCAATTAATAATTGAAATTTTGTATGGTAAATCGAACTCAATTAGCGTGTTAATCGAGAAGGCTTGGCTAATTGCTTGAAGAGCTATGTCAGCGCTGACGGTACTGGATTTGCCTTAGCTAAAACTATAATTTTTTTATGACTTTTGCTCTTACGACGGAATACGCCATATTTTATAAGTCATTTTTAAACAAAAAGCCCAACCGACTTAAGTTCTCATATAAAAATTTAGGAGTACCTCCCCCTTTTTTGAAGTCGGGTCAAAATATAAAAACTCGGTTTTAAATTTCCTTTTTCGTCATTTCCGGTTTTCAAAGCTATTTAACAAAACTTAAGTAATAATTACCCATTCTTAATTATAAGTATTGTACATAAATGTAAATAAGTAATGTTTTTATTACAAAAAATATAAAGACATTTTATTCTTCTAGCTGTATAGTTACAAGTATTATGCTAATTATATTTTTTCTTACAAATTTTTTTTTTTCTTTACAATGAACCATTCAACCAACCAATCAACCAACAACCCCAACCAACACTGCAAAACTCCAATATGTCTTCACATCTGAAATCATCAAAAATGTTAAAAATCTTTCGGAAAAAACTCTGCAAAATTTAAAAATTTAACGATTTGATTTGAAATGTTGTATATAAAAACCAAAAACCGAATACCAAATACCACCAACGTTTTTTTTTTAATATAAATGGCACAAATGTATATAAATGCACAACACCTCAATGCTTACGCCAAATGAAATCATAAAACTAAACTAAAATTAAATGCGGTAAATTGCCATAAAAAATATGAAAACAACAAAAAAAAATTGTCAACAATCAAATAAAACAAAGGTCATGAACCCTCTGGACGCCCAATGTAATACACCGAGAAACGATGCTATCTGCGTGAGTCAGCTGAAGAGTGCGCTGGATGTACATCGCGACATTTTAACACAAACGCCCGATGTGAAGATCTTCTTGCCCTTCCGCTTCTACGTTTACCGTCCGGAAGAGCTGTTCCAGCCAAACACCTACAATCGTTATTTGGGTAAGTTTTTTTTCACATACATATGTATGTATATATATAAATACAGAAATAAAAACCTCCAATTTGCTGTTGCAGTTGCGCCCACTGGTGATCATGTCATCTCTCTGGTCGACGAGATCTCGTACTTGTCTCCACCGGCGCCACTTACCTCGCAATTCCATGAAATCAATCCCGAACAATTCTGTAACGGTGATAATCGTCCCGCTAATTGTGGTCCAAATTGCATGTGTACCCACAAAATCGATATACCGCTGAATGCAATTGTGGAAATTGTGCTAGTTGATGAAGGTGAGTGAGATAAGTATATTTACAAATTTTGAATGTCTTTTAATGCTTAACATCATTACTACGATTAGTTGGTTTTTTTTTGCATACATTCCTTTTTGTATAGACACAAGCATTTTGTTAAAGTTCGATTGTATTGATAAGTGAATAAGTAAAATCTAAGTACCTCAGTGCAATGCCAGGTGCCTCCCAACCGGATGCAAACAATCGCTGTATTGCCGCATAGATTACAGAAATGTTGCAAAATATGTACAGTGGCGGTCAAAAATGGTTGAATGGTGTTTCGTTTTTAATGTTTACAATATTTTTCAAGCAAAAATTTTTTTGATATTTTTTTATATATATATATTTTTTATTTTTTTTGGTTCATGCTTTAACAAAACCTGTATAAATCGCACTTTGAAACTTTAACAAAACCTGTATAAATGGCACTTTGAAACTTTGTACAGAACTTAGAAAAATTTCACAAATATATATCTAAATTTCAAGCTTTTTAAGCAGAATTTTTAGAAATTTTTTGGGTATGCAGTTAACAAGCTTATAAAATTCTATTAAAATAAGTGCAAGTTTTGAGCGACTAAAAAATCGCATTGATTTTTATTTGATATTTATATGAAAAAAACCGTAAAACCCGTCAGCGAAAAAAAATTATTAAAAATCAATGCGATTTTTCAGCCGCTCAAAACTTGCCCTTATTTCACTAGAATTTTAAAGGCTTGTTAACTACATAACTAAATTTTTTTTTAATTCAGATTAAAAAGCTCGAAATTTAAATGAAAATTTATGTTATATAGTTTTTATTAAAGCATGAACCATATTTTTATAAAAAAAAAAATATCAAAAAAACGTTAGCTTGAAAAATATTGTAAATATTAAAAACTAAACACCATTCATCCATTTTTGACCGCCACTGTATTTATGTATATATATATATATACATTTGTATGCCTGTATGTAATTTATAGTTTACCAACAGCGGCACCCACGAGCCAAGATTTTATGTACATATATATATTCAGCGCAAATTAACGTTTATGGTAAAATTATAAAATCAGCAAATCGAAATGGTGAATTGTAGATTGTTTGTATGTAGATTGTGAGAAAATTATAAAACTAAATGTTTGATTAACTAAACACAAGCAAACGGAAAAAATAACTTCAACGCCTTTGGGCATTTCCGATACTAATTCACCGCTGCACATTGCGCTCTCACTAATTTTATGTTTGTGGCATAGACATTTTTTTTTTTTGTTTTTTTTGTTGTTCAGTTCATTCAAAAGGCAGCTGCAGAAAACATGAACTAGTTCAGCTTCGCTCTGAACCTAAGGTGTGGTTTAGCAGGAAAATCTTAAGTAATATCGTAATAATTCGTATTAAGATTACTAAATTACTTTTTTAGGCTAGTCGTAGGATAGTAAAAGCGAATTACAAGTGGATGTCGATGCATATGGTGTTAAGAGTTGCGTAGTGTGCGATAGCAAGATTTAATTTTTTTTAGTTTTTTTTTATTGTTTAATGTGTATTTAACATTACTTAAGCTCAGAAAATGTTATTCCTGTTTTTGCACATTTCATAAAATTCGAACCCCTTCTTTAGAATTAAAAAAAAAAAAAAATATTTTGAATACGCCTTTGCAATAACTTTGAAATAAGACTTTCTTCTCTTACCTAAAAAAGGGGAACAAATGTCGTTAGTGTGAAGACAGTCTGCCGAAATCCACAATGAAATTTAAATTTTTAAATTTTGGTCCTAAAATTGACATGCCCATTTCTATAAGATTCTTCGATTTAAAAATAAAAGTTGCGGGTCCTAAAAGAGCCACGCCCATTTCTAGGCGTTCATCGCCTTAAACAAAAATCTTCCCGAACAAATATTTTTGCCGAATGGCTGTCCTACCGGTGTTTAGGCGTGACTGCTAACACCGGGTGCCTAAATGCATACTATGTACTGCTACATGTGCAAGAATTTCCTTCATTAAATTTGTGAAATTGTTGCATATGCACTTCTCAACTGCCATGTAATAAAACTTTCCTAAGTTATAACTTGATGGCTCTACAAAGTATGCTCGGCTTAGTCTGATACATCCTCCGGACAATGCTTCCATACCACCCTCGGACCTCGCCGCATGAATTTTAGTCGTACAATATCAGGTGCAATCTCCCCGGCCAGTCACGAGAGACGTGTTAGTTTTAAGAACACTGTTTCAGCTGTCGATTAACCAGTGGCCATGTGGACCTAGCCAATTTGCATCCCAAGTTTTCGCCCAGCATTTGTTAGGCTGACTAAAAGGGCATCTGTCATCAGAAGCTAACCAAATGCAGGCAATGAAGACCTCTGCATTCCTCTATACATAATAATAGTAATGTTTTGGCGCTAACAGTTTTGCTAAGTGTTTGGCCTAGCTACATCCCCAATTTGTGGCGTGTGACCTGATGTTATAACACAAAAGGGGCCTACAGCTTCTTTTCTAATTTAGATTTTGCCCCGATTAGGGATCGAACCTAGGTCCCACGGGGTAGTAGTATGCACATCTAACCACTCAGCCACAGCGACGGCCATTACATTAATCGGTGGTTCTTGAGACCAAATAATCTTGATAGCGAAGTACAATGTTGCCATCGAGAGAGAATTCAGGCATTCTCCTACCGTTCTTGAAGCTATCATCAAAAGATTTTGGTACCCTGATTATCGCCTGGCCACCAAGTAAGTATTATACTTGTGAGCATATAGCTCGATGCATCCTTTATTGCGGCTATTTCTGCTTGAAAAACACTGCAGAAGACACCTCCACCTACCTTTCCATCCAGCAGCAATCAATCCGTGAAATAGTTTACAGGACAATGGTCCCTGAAACTAAACCCCATTCCATCCACCATGGATAGATTCCACGAATTTCATGGATTACTCAATGATCCGCTCTTACAGTAGGTATGCTGATTTGATGGCAAACGAGCTTTAGAAATCCCCCTCCTTATCTGCAGATTAACGCGTTTCTCAAGCACCTCAAGAAAAACTCCCTGTGTGTACCATTTTGGGCTCTGCCTATCTTGGGTATGAATATGTACCTACATATTCTGCTTGTTTAGTAATTACAGTTATTTGTCGAACCCTATAAGACTAACTTATGCCATCTTCTCTCCCCCTCGCAGTTCAACAGCCTAACTTGTCACATCCCTTCCATTTGCACGGCTACAGCTACAGCGTTATCGGTATAGGTCGCTCACCCGACACCAGCGTCAAGAAAATTAACTTGAAGCACGCCTTGGACTTGGATCGACGCGGTCTGTTGCACCGTCAATATGATTTGCCACCACAAAAGGATACACTGCCAGTGCCAAATAATGGTTACGTGGTGTTACGTTTCAAAGCGGATAATCCCGGTAAGTAGCATGCTGAGTTTATTAAGCAACATTTTCGAAGAGCTTTTAGGAATTTCTTTTCTTTTTCTGGAGTTATGTGAGCTTCTTAATATTTCGAAGCTTTTATGTGTTCGTGCTTATGATTTAATTTTTCCACAGGTTTCTGGTTCTTCCATTGTCACTTCCTCTTCCACATAACGATCGGTATGAATCTGATATTGCAAGTTGGCACAAATGCCGACTTACCACCAGTGCCACCAGGTTTCCCAACGTGCGGTGATCACAAGGCGCCCATACCGATTAATTAACTATAATACAACCTAAAAGGTGCCAAATTCTTTCTAGACTTCTTCTAGTATATAGAAAGTGAAAAATATATAGTAAAAAAATTTCTTAATATAAACAAGCCACAAAAGATGATAAAATGTGTTCTGTAAAAAAAAAAAGAAGCACCTCGACAAGTGAAGTGCAAAAAGCACAGCCTTAAAAGGAATGATGAAAAACAAATAGACCGAACATGGAAAGTTAATTTTATCAAAACATCATCGTTAAAAAAATAGTGCTTAAAACGAGGAAACAGTCTTTTAAGAATGAGCTTTCAAAAACACCAAATTAAAGCCTTTGAAAGCTCTAATCATCATCAATATAGCATCAACAAATCATGTAAAAGCTCACGAGTAACAAACATTTTATCTACCACAACAATAGCGACAATTACAAAAAAAAACAACTTCGTGCTTTTATGAGCTTTACCAATGCACAAGCTCTGCCAACATAAGACTTGCGTGACACGCACACATACATACATATACACTTTAGGAGAGGAATGATGTACACAGGGGAAATGCGAACGTGAGCGGTAGAAGTGAAGTGAACGTGACCTTGTGTAAACACGGTGATTGGATGTGAAAGCGGAAAAAGAACGAGATTTGCGCGTCGATTTGTGCGCAGCAGTCATGAATAAAATAACTAAATGATAAATATTTTAATTTTATGTTTTTGTATTTTTTTATTTCTTTTTTTTTTTAATTTTTAACCACTCCTACTTAGCTTATGCTGCTTCTTTTTGTAATTATTTTCCAATTTTGTTTGATTTAGTTTATATATTTTTAAGCTTATAGATGACTGTAAAATAATTAAGTTGCTTCGTTTTTTTATTAATTTTTTTTTCTAATGCCCTACTTCCAACGAAATTTTGCAATATCCTTACTCACTATATTCCTTCGATGCATCTTGCCTTTAATTTGTTATCAATTATTTAATTTTTTTTTTTTTTAATTAAATGTAGTGCATAGTTTCATTTAAATGTAAAAAATTCAAGCTGAGTGTAAAAAGTTTTTTTTTTGTATTTATGGATAAGTCTTCAATTCCTTTTGTGTCCATGTGTATGTGGAGCACGAAAGGTTAAAACGACGAGACCGATGGCGAGCTAGAGTTTAAACTGTACAGAAAAACTTCCCTGCTCGTTTTCTTTGAAGTTCGGTTTCTGTATATCTTAGATATCCCAATAACACTGCCCAGCGCCCATAAATATGCAATAATATGTAGCAATCACATATATGAAAATAGTATTAAAAGTATGTATGCACTTAAACGTTTTTATAAAGGTATACATACTTATGTAAGCATGTGCATTAGGGTGGAACGAAAAAAATTGTACGTTTCGATATTCCTATAGCAGGGACTTATTGCCCTTGAACGTCAATAACTATCGCTAAACAAATTTTAATTTGTTTAATATTTTCTGCCTCCCTTCTTTGATTAAAATTTGAGATTTTTACGAATGTAAGCAAATAACTTAAGTTATTAAAATCATTTTTAGAAAACCTCTAGGTGTGCAGTTTTGCGGGCCATTAAATGTTAGAACAATAAAGTACAAATTTGAAGCAGCTAAGACTTAAATTAGATTTAAAAATTTTTTTTTTTGTTGAAAGTGTTGCTCATTTTCTGCTTTGTATGGAACCATAAATCCAAATAATCCCAAAAACGAGCGGTATTTTGCAGCCACTTCAAACTTGCTTTTTATTATCTTATATTTATTGACCTATAGAACTGGTTACCTAAAATTTTTCGACAAATGTTTTTAATAAATTACGTTATTTGCTTAGAATTCACAAAAATCTTAAAATTTCAATCAAAAAGGGGAGTCAGAAAGTATAAGCCGTTTTCAAAACATGTTTAGGCGTATTCTATTGACGTCCGAAGGCAACGATTCCCCGCTATTAAAACTTCCAAACGCAAAATTTTTGTTTTCCGTTCCACCCTAATATGTACATTTAGGTGCACAAACATACACACATACACCTACAGAAAAAAAACCAAATAGTTATAGACATGTTTTGTAAAATATTTACATTGACTGTATGTACCTGGTGAGATGCTGAGCTAAACGTATCCCCAAATCCGGTACCATCGCCAAAAAAAAAAACACCAATAAACAGACAAAAAAATACTTATACTCAGAAACGTGTATACAGCTATAACACAGCAACAAAGCACCATGTTATTCTATATAAATATTTGCTTAAAATAAAAAAGAAAAACTTTGTAAAAAACGAATAAAATTGTAATAAATACATATATATTTGTAAAATAATTAAATTAATAAATAAATATAAAATTTGTTTAGTTAAAAGATTTACATCTTCGTTATGCACAGCTTATACATGCACTTAACGGTATCTTTTTTTTTAAAACGTTCATGATATTTATAAATATTACATGTTATTACCTTACAATAAATACATAAATGTTGTTTACGCTACGCCCTATGTAAATATGATCCTTAAAGTACGCCAAGTTTCCAACTATAAAACTCTCCACTTTTGAGCGAAGGTAAGTAAATCAATGACGACCAAAACATAGCCCACTGGCAAAAGTGGTAAAATTTTTCTACAAATTTTATATAACTAGATCAGCGATGGGCAAAGAGAGCTTTTACTCTTCACGCGCCTATACAAAATATATAGAAAGCTTAAAAGAGCTTTGCCCGCGGGCAAGGCAGTGCCCATCACCGAACTAGATGCTTACGGGATAAAAGCTCCCTCTGATCGTCACTGAAGTATGTAAATCAGCGACGACCAGAGAGAGCTTTCAACTTGTGCATGATAATATAAACTTATTATCCCGTGGGAGAACCTTTTCAAAGCTTTCCGTAGATTTTATACGCCCATGCCGTGGTTGAAAGCTCTCTATGATCGTCACTGAAGTAAATATATCGGTCTTGGACACTGCCTTGCCCGCGGGCAAAGCACTTTTAAGCTTTCTAAACATTTTGTATAGGCCTCGTGCAGAGTAAAAGCTCTTTCTGCCCATCGCTGAAATAGATTCATAAGTATTTTTGTTACTTGCGCAAAAGCCCCTCAAATTTAGTTATCATGCATGTAAAAGAGTCATGCTGAAAACAACGCCCGCGGGCGGAACTCTTTAAAGCACTAATGAGCACCGCCTTGCCCGCGCGCAAAGCTCTTTTAGGCTTTCCATACATTTTGTATAGGCGCGTTTAGAGTAAAAGCTCTCTCTGCGCATCACTGCTTTAAAGCTATCTGTAGATTGGGCGCGCATAGAGTAAAAGCTCTCTCTGAGCATAACTGTTTTGCAAAAACTTGAAATTTGCTAAATTAGCGTAAAAAATGGCTTTCACGTGTAAACACTGCTTTAACGTGTATATAAGTGAAAGCTCAAGGTAATTCAATACAACTAAGCTGTTGCAAAAGAATTAAATATACAAATATCAAATCGAAAATGAAAAGTGAATTTTAAATGATTCATTGCTAAACGTTTATTTCTCTCTCTCTCTCTCGCTCTTTCTCTTTCTTCCTTTCTCCCTTCCTCCCCTTTCATCTTTCCACAGGTCATGAACCCCTTGGATGCTATCTGCAACCGTAAACGCAACGATGCAGTTTGTGTCTCGAATTTGAAAAATGCCAAAACTGTGGACAAAGGCGTGTTGGTCGAACGTCCTGATGTAAAAATATTCTTACCATTCCGGTTCTTTGTTTACGATGTGAAGAATCTATTTATTGCCAATACTTACAACCGCTATTTAGGTAAGTTGTGGAAGTCCTTTCTCCCTAGTCCTTAAAATTTTGTAAAAAGGTAGCATTTTTTCTTTAGTAAATTTTAGTAAATTCAGCATGAATGCATTTAAATAGCTTTTCGCATGAATGGAAATTACGTATGTACATCCTACATATTTTGTGATTATCATCAAGAGTAATACATTTGTGTATACATAAAGTTGTTTGTTAAAAAGATTTTATTTCACTGCATCCAACTCTATATACTTTCTTGTATTGTATTCCAAGCAATTAAGATTTGTATATTTATTATTTTAACTAGTCAAGTTGGTATTCTACAAAAAAAGAATATATTCGTATTAGCGCTTTGTTAAGTGGTATACAAAAATAATAGAAAAGTTACCACTTTCCCCTAATTTGCTAGTTTCTTGCATAGGAAAATGCCAGCCAGTAAAATTATGTGCATACATATGGTCCTAATTGTATAATTCTTTAACTTTATATGCGCTCTTTCCATTGGGCATTGTATTACAAATATTTTAAGGAAACATTTGGAAATTAAAACCACATATTTCAGTGTTAGAAATAATGGTCACTCTGTTTACTTAAGAAATTTTTTTTAATGATACAACATTTCTTGTCATTTTACCGTTATCAGATGAGACGAATTGTTTGTTTAGGTTTTCAACGACTGGATTTTAATAGATTCAGGACCGTTTTTTTTTTTCAATTAAAAAATTTATCTACCCACACACACAAATTTTGTTCAGAAAAAACTAGTTTAAAGGGCAGATAAACTTAAGAGCTATTTGAGAAAACGGCACTCAATGTGTTAAGGCAGTGTCACACGGTTGGGCATTTGCCCAAAATTCAATGCAAATCATATCCCAATCACGTAAATGCACGAATATTTTCCTTTATCCCTATCACGACAAACAATTTGTTTAAAATTTTCAATAGAAGCTCGCTCGATTGTACCAATCGTGTGAGTACAAAAAAAAATGTCGTCCCAATTTTTTTATTTTTTTACCAATAGCCTAATGTAAGAAATGTACAAATCTGTACAAATATACCAATAGTGTGGCACGGCCTTTAGATAAAAAACACCGAAATATTTTTTCTGTAAATCCATTGTAAACATATTGCAGTCAGTACGGTTTTATTGAAGCCATTAGAATGAGTTAAAAGTTAAATGTAGAAGTTTAAAAATACTCTATAGTGCACGATTGACTTTTATATTGATTTTGTACTTGAAAAAATTTTATGAATATTCGTTTCTGGCTAGACACTGTTTTACTTTCCAAATTATATATGAATTTTTCGCTCAGCCTTTGAATGCTACAAAGTAAAAACATGTAGTTAGTTAATTAGCTGCCAACGTGTTAAGAGTTTAAATATACTTTTGCATGGCTCATTTTTTCAGTGTATACATTAGGCATATGATTTTTTTTTAGTTAAGTATGCTTATGAGGGAGGATGCGGAGTGATGAAACCCCAACAAAAATGAGGTTTTTGTCACAATTAATTCACAAAGGCCATAACCAACAAATTTTTTGGTACTAATACTTTAAAATTTTTATTGAAGGTCCTACCAAAATCTGTAAAAAACGCAGTTTTGAGAAAAGTGTTGGTGAATTAAGGTGACGATATACTTATGTACATATTTTTGTGTACAAAAAATTTGAAATAAAGAAACTTTACCAATTTCCACCAAAAAATGCAAACTTTTTGTTAAGCATTTTTAGGTATTCAGGTCACTTTAACTTAGTTGGCTGAACACAAGGGTATGTTTATTTTTTTCCAGTACAAATTGTTGTTTTTCTCAGAATTGCGAGAACTTTTTGTACCAAATTTTGATCAAAAGCTAATTTTTTTTGGTTTTTTCATCACGCCTCACCCACTCCTCATATATATATATTTAATTTTAAAAAGTCATATGCCTAATATACATACATACATATTTGTAAATAAATAGTTTTTATTTATCGCAAACTCAATACAATCATTTAAAAACTTTCAGCTGAGTTTCTCTGTACGATGTCCGTCGATTGCTACGCGCTCCAAGAAAAATGCGAAATAAATGAAATTAAATTTTCATTTTCGCAAGAAAAACAAAATCGCCCCATTTACTAACTTAAAACTAAACACTTATAAATATACATATGTAAACCAAGCAAACCAAAATCATCCTATGTAAATTACAGTTGCTCCCAGCGGTGACCATCTTATATCGCTGATCGATGAAATCACCTACGCCTCACCACCGGCGCCGCTGCTCTCACAAATGAACGACGTCTCACCGGAACTCTTCTGCAATGGCGACAATCGGCCGGCAAATTGTGCCAATAACTGTCAGTGCGTACATAAAGTAGACATACCACTTGGAGCTGTCGTCGAAGTGGTGCTTGTGGATGAAGTACAGCAAACTAATCTCAGTCATCCATTTCATTTACATGGTTCACCCTATTACGTTGTCGGTCTGGGACGTTCACCGGATCAAAATATAAAGAAGATTAATCTAAAACATGCTTTGGATTTGGATCGATTGGGTATGCTAGAGCGTGATTTCACCAAACCGACACTCAAGGACACCATTGCCGTGCCAAATAACGGTTATGTAATTCTACGATTTCGTGCCAGCAATCCCGGCTTTTGGCTCTTCCATTGTCATTTCCTCTTCCATGTAGCGATTGGCATGAATTTAATATTTCATATAGGCACACAAGAAGATTTGCCACCAGTACCGCCGAATTTTCCACGTTGCGGCGATCACTTGCCACCCATACAGTACTTTTGAGTGGCCAAGTTTTGGAGCAGAAGAGGAGTAGTTAGTAAAGTAGCTATGCGTGAGCTGCGTAAATGGCATAAGGAGCCACTAAAGCGTCGAGATGTGCCAGTCTACTACTTTTGTTGGTTATTATTGTAAATAGCAAAATTTTAGCCGGAACCACAACAAAAGTCTATACCTACATGCATACATACGCGTACATGCAAACATATATGTACATATGTATGTACTTGCAAGCGTTATTCTTTCATGTGCTTACTCTTAATTTGATTTGTTTATGCATTATATTATATTTATGTAGAAAAAAAATGCTGCTATGTACTGCTATTTCATTTCATTTTTATTACTCAAAATTTCCAATGTTCATAATTTTTATACACTTAGCATAATCACACGCTCTTACTGTGTATGTATTTGTAGTCAGATTATGTATAATTATTTGTAGCGAAATATTTTTATTTCTCTCTGTGTATGTACTATGTATATTTAATGTACGATATTTGTATTTGTATTTGTATTACCTAGAGTCACAGCAACTGACTTTTCTGTAGTGATACATACTTGTAATTAATTACTAAATTATTTTTAATTTTTTATTTAAATACATATAAATAATAAATTTTGGCTTACTAACTTGAAAAAAATAAAAAATACGCAAGGCCGTTACATTCGGTAAGTTAAAGCTTCTTTTCAAACTGTATACCACGCAATAGTACTCTCCAAATACGTTAGCATGCAACAATGTACGATTTTTAATTAGAAAAATTTGTAGCCCCTACTTTCACCTTGTTCAAAATTCAAAAACAAAAAACGAGAAAAAATAAATTACACATTCCAAACAAAAAATCGAAGCTGCCTCCCCCTAAGTTGAAAGATAAAAATAAATATATTGCAGGGACCGAAAATAGCCATTATATACCAAGATTTTTAAGTAAGATCATTGCAAATCGGTATTTTCTTACTTTTATTTTTGAACTAAAAAATAATCGTTAAACTTTGACTTTTATTTTTCGATCAACACCAATCTTTTTTTTGGATTTTTACTTTTTCGGTTATTTTTAATCGTTATAAACCGCTTTCAATGCCTTATGCTCAAAAAAAAACTGAGTACGAAATTAACGCTATGGCATGATCGATATAAAAATAATAAAATAATGATTAAATTTAATTATAAGTCCATATTGAACGGTGCCGATGCGGTGCCTGAAATATATATGTACATTAGAGTGGTCCTAAAAACCGCATGTGAAAAAGTAAAGTCGGAATTTTAAGCTCTCACCCCCTAGGGTGAAAATAACCGTACCGAAAAAATATACCCCTGTTCTTTTATTTTAAATCTAAAAATATTTGGAGGCCCTCGAAAGCGCTCAAAGTTTTGGATGGATCCATGTCTCTGGAAGCATACAAGAAAGAAAGTTGCAGCCATTTTTTTTTAATTTTGTTGTATTTCACATGGCACACTTTGTTGTAAAAAAAAATCTTAAGACTTTTTTGACACTTTAGAGATCAGAAGCAACAACACAATACACGTAAATGTTGTTTTGCTGAAATGCATACTACATATGTAGCTGTGTGCCTTGAAAGAAACCCATTTTACGTGGAAATGGTTTAGAATTCTTGATAATCAATATTTTTCACTCGTAAAACTCTATTTTTCTTCAGGAGACTTTCAGTAATTGTTTATTTTACAATTTTTAAAATCCAGCAATTTTTTAAAGGTTCCCCATTGCTTTTTTTGGCGTTTTAAACGACCTATACAAAGTAGGTATTATTGAAAGTCTCCTGAAGAAAAGTTTTCCGATCGAAAAATATTGATTTTCAAGAATTCAATACCATTTCTATGAAAAATTTTGTATTTTCCCTTCACATGAAATACATGAAAAACTTTGCAATACATGAAAGCTTTGAGCGACCTCTAAATATATTATGGTTTCAAAATAAAAAAAAAACAGGGGATGTAATTTTTTCGGTAGTTACAGAACAATCCTAGCGGGTGAGTGCATTAAAATTACAACTTTACTATTTTTTGCCACACTAATATACATACAGGCTATAGTTCCGTACTTCAGGATTCAGTCACAAATAGTCCGACGTAGTCCGGATGATAGTACTGAAGATAATATAAATGTGTGTACGGGAATGCCTTCCGACTATTTCCGCTTAAAGCCTGGAGTACGTTAATAGGCTAATAAACTCTCGAAAATCGCAAAGCATTTAAATTCAATAGCAAAATCATGAATCTTATAGCGTTTTCTTTTCTCGAAATAATGTTGCTTTAGTTCTGCCCTGCGCCAGGGCTTAAGTTTTCGTGTTCTTTTCTCAGCATCGTCATATGCATATTGCGCGCTCTTTCCTTAAAGTGTCAAAAAAAAGAAAACGCCATTACTTTCAACTTCGGCGAAGACACGTTTCGACATACAACTTAATTTCCCACTCGCACACACACACACACATACACACCCCGATAGCCGATTAATTTCCATTTTACTAATCGCCTGCCATTATTCACATTACAGTCGCTTCGGATGCCGATCACTTGATATCGCTTATCGATGAGATCTCCTATGTATCACCGCCATCTACAATACTCTCTCAATACGATGACATACCACCAGAATTGTTTTGCAATAGCGACAACCGTCCCGCCAATTGCGGTGAAAATTGTGAATGCGTACACAAAGTCGATATACCGCTTGGTGCTGTTGTAGAAGTTGTGCTGGTCGACGAAGTGCAACAGATAAATATTAGTCATCCATTCCATTTGCATGGCACCTCGTTCGTGGTATTGGGCATGGGCCGTTCGCCCGATATGCAATTACAACGCATGAATCTACAGCACGCATTGGAGTTGGATAAGCGTGGCCTGTTGGAACGTCGCTTTCTCAAGCCAGCGCTGAAGGATACTATAGCCGTGCCGAATAATGGCTACGCAGTATTGCGGTTTCGTGCTGACAATCCCGGTGTTTGGTTGTTCCATTGTCATTTCCAATTTCACATTGTCATCGGCATGAATATGTTGTTCCAAGTTGGCACGCCCGCAGACTGGCCGCCAGTTCCGGTTAGCTTTCCACGTTGCGGTAATCATATGCCACCTATCACTATGTGGTAGCGTGGTGAACGATATGCGAATTTGTAAAAATTTCTAGT
>NW_023459926.1:41012-45800 GCF_013731165.1 Rhagoletis pomonella | reverse complement strand
GGCGCACGAATGGTGCTGCCCTAGAACAAGTCCAAAGGGCAAAACGCTTTGGAAGTATTTGCGTGCTTGGACGTCGTCCTCTTAAACACGGATACCGAATACACCTTCAACAGCAACGGATATGGATCAGTTATTGATCTGACTTTTGCAAGCAAGGGGCTGTCCCTGCATACTAATTGGAAAATTAATATGCGACTTAAATCAAGGTAGCGTCAGTACCCAGCAGGTGACTCGAAAGCCCACTATTTCAGGATGGAAAGTTGCTTCACTAGACGTGGACCTATTCGTAGAAATGCTACCTGCACGTGATTACGAAGGGTCGGCAGACAACATGGCGAAACAGCTAATGGCAGACATTGGGGCCTCATGCGATGCGGCAATGAAAAGGCGGTCCACACTCAGACTACACAACACTGTTTATTTGTGGAACAACCACATAGCATCTCTAAGCACGCACTGCCTTCAAGCCAGGAGGCGTTTTCATCGTTCCAGAGGAAGACAAAATTTCTAAGAAAGGCGATAAACGTACAAGAAAGCGCGTACCGCCCTCAAAACCGCTATTAAAGACAGTAAGCGCCAGCACTTACTAGAGCTGTGTGACGATGCAGAAGGAAATCCATGGGGAAATGCTTACAAAATTGTTACAAAGAAATTGAAAGCTACCAAAGCTCCCACACCAACGTGTCCCATTTTTCTAAAGACTGTGGTTGAGACGTTGTTCCCCAAACAAAGGCCGCTCGTTTCTCCGGTTAAAACCGAGATGGTATTATCGTTTGAACGGGTAACAGCAACAGAAGTATTGAATGCAGTAGAAAAAATAGACGACAAGAAAGCACCCGGGCCCGACTGTGTACCTACTAAAGCCCTCAAACTGGCAGAAAAGCATCTAACTGATTCCTTTGTGTCATTTTTAGACGCATGTTTCGCGCAGGGCATTTTCCCATCTATCTGGAAGCAACAAAAGTTAGTCTTGCTGCCTAAGCCAGGTAAACCAACAGACGATCCTACCAGCTTTAGACCAATATGTCTGCTTGATACAGCTGGTAAGATTTTAGAGCGCGTAATAGCCAACCGCTTAGAGACAGAAGTTTTAGCTAAGGGAGGTATTTCACCCAACCAATACGGCTTCAGGAAAGGTAGATGGCTCGGGGGCTCTAAGCAGCACTGCCTTATTGTTACCCTTGATGTTAAAAACGCGTTCAACTCGGCAAACTGCGCAAAAATATTGGACACGCTGGATCGTTTGGGGGTATCTAAATACCTAAGTCGCCAAATCAGAAGTTACTTCCAGAACCGAATCATGTGGTATGAAAGTGCACATGGCACGAAAAATCTTGAAATCACTGGTGGTGTCCCACAGGGTTCCGTCCTAGGCCCGCTCGTGTGGAATATTATGTACGACGGTGTTCTACGTGTAAAATTGCCTCAAGACGTCCATATAATAGGATTTGCCGATGACCTAGCATTAGTGATAACCGCAAAGCATTTGCCCGAAGTCAGGGACATAGCAACCAGCTCCGTGAATGCAGTTAGGTCTTGGCTCACCGCACACGGGCTCATGCTCGCAGGACAGAAATCCGAGGCCGTCCTGATAGTAGAAAAAATCAGAATTAGCGAACACGAAATTTCAACAAAGCCAGCGATAAAGTATTTGGTGATCCTGATCGATAAGAGGTTGACGTTCAAAGCGCACTTAGAAAATATACAAAAAAAAGCGGTTGTGACAGTGTCAGCACTATCACGAAAAATCATAAATGCCCGAGGCCCTAATCAACGCAGTAGGAAGCTTCTGGCAGGAGTCGTAAAAAGTCAGAGTATGTATGGTGCTCCTGTATGGCATCTTTCGGTACTCCACTGTTCATATTACCGTGGTCTAAATGCGACCTATCGTTTATGTGCACTACGTATTTGCAGCGCGTTTAAAATGGTTTCAGATGACGCGGCGTTCGTGATATCCGGTCTGCTTCCAATTGACATCTTGGCCAAAGAAACGGTAATGTTGTTTTCAAGCCAAAGAGACGAGCTCCAGAGAACCCATGCACGGCAAAACAGCCTGTTAGAATGGCAGCGCAAATGGAACAGCTCAAATAAGTGGCGATGGACGCATCGCTGTATTCCGGATATGGAACGATGGACAAGGAGTTCTCATGGAGAAGTAGAGTTCCATCTAACTCAACACACGATAGTGATCCGTACTGTGACTTCTGCGGGAAAGGCACCATCGAAGACCCGGAGCACATACTTCTACTGTGCCCACGATTCAGCGAACAGAGACGTAGACTCCAACAGTATATCAATGCAGCACTGTCTCCAGACGCTGTAGTAAATTATATGCTGAGAGATAGAGAGAAATGGAGTTTAGCCAGTAGTGAAATAGCGACAATTATGAAATGTTTGAGATGTCTAGAGCGGCAAAGACGTGCAATAGGTATGTAATGCAAAAGTGCGGATTGGAACCTAGGCCGTTCCAACCGCCAAGGCAATGCGGCTCTGAAATTCGCGAACCCGAAGAGCACGAGCGGAACCTAGCGCGTTTCAACCGCCAAGGCAGGCGGCTTAGAAATTATGCTTTCAAACCGTCTCCCCAACATAGCGTCGGCGCGGATTGGAACCTACGCCGTTCCAACCGGCCTTTAAACCTATTCGTTCAAATCGTGGGGGTGGATTGGAACCTAGGTCGTTCCAACCGCCAAGGTTATGCGGCTTAGAAACTGGCGCTCTCAGACCACCTCCCCAACAATGAAGTTCATTTACAAACGCGTAGGCGCGGATTGGAACCTAGGCCGTTCCAACCACCAAGGCAGTACACATAAACGTACATGGGTTAAATTTCTGAATGCCTGTTTAACGAAACTACCAGCGACGGGGCTGCTCAAAATACAGCCCAGGACTGAGTACATTTGACTGGAACGTACGTGCGAGCTTAGTGCTCAAACCGCCTCCCGACGGAATCCTTGACGGTGGTACCGGGGGCATCGGTACATGGACAGTAGGAGGTTTAGTTCGGGTTAAAGTCCCACACTGACGGGTACAGGCTTTCGATTCTTCCTCCTCGTAACCAAAAAAAAAAAAACATCTATATCTATCTATATACTATTATATAAAATTGATTACATGGGCATTGTTTGTCACGGCTTATTTCTCAAATTACTAAACAGATTTTAATAATTTTTGTTTTAAAACGAAGTATTTGTAAAAGGAAACAGAGTGGCGTACTTATTTTTTTTTATTCTTGGAAGATAAACACCCTTTTTTGGGTGTAAAGTTACAAAAAAATACAAATACGTTCAAGCATTAGCCTATTTGGTCGCAAAATACAGCGCATAGCTACGCGAAAATTCTGTACATCAGTGCCGATCAAACACGAGCTCACAAAGCCAAAAGAGATGTCTATGAGCGACGTGACTGCGCTGTACCACATACATGTGGGAATATACAATATATTACTTACATTCAACAAGAAGAAGACGTGAACAGCCATGTATCGACGAGAAGACGATGAAGACGCAAGAGAGAAGACGATTTGAAAAACGACGAAAGACGAGTTGAGTTGAACGACGGCGATTAAACCGAAAAGACGTGTCGGCGAGAGTTTGCTAATTCAATTTGAAGAAGTGCCATTTAAATACTTTTGTATTCTTATTAACTATTAATCTTAATTGAACTCTTAATTACTTAAATAAAACAACCTACATACATACACACATAATCGTAGTTGAGCTAAACAGCGATCACTGATTGAACTTGCTAAATATATACATGTATCTATATACATATGTACGAAAGACAAAGCATCGCCTCACACTCATGTGCAGTATGTGGTTGACACAACAAACTAAACATACGTATGTTTGTAAATATGAACATACATATGTATTTATGTATGTATGTACTTGGGTAATTTCCAAGTAAAGTGTACATGGCAAGTATTATTTATATACTTTTTTAAGATTGGTAAATTTATTCTCTGAAACCGTTTACCGACGTGAAAATTTGTGCAGAATACGAAACTGCTTTCAGGCTTTAATTTTTGCATTTTTGTAAAAGATTCTCCACAATGTCACTTTTTTAAAAGTAAGTTATGTAAATGATTAAATAAGTTTAGAAGCTGTTAGAAAAAAGGATACTAGCTGATAAGCATTGTACTGATTTTTTACATTAAATGCATGACTTTTAAACATTGGCATATCACTTTGAATCTCATTTATTACATAAGCTAATGTGGAATTTTTTCCACCTTCTTCATTGCATTTTTCATGGTTTTATGTGATGGGTTTTCTTGGGGGGCAGGCTTTTTGATTAATCTTTCTTGGGCAACAATTTCCCATATATGCTTTTTAAATGAAAAATCCCTTTTCAACTAAAAGTGACATTCTGGAAATATTTCACATTTTTTTTTTTTTTTTTTAGAGTTTTATTTCACGAAAACATATAAACAAGGAAATGAAAAACGTTAATAATAATAATAGATTGGCGCTTACACATATGTTAGTGTTTGGCCGAGCTCTGACTTGTGGCGTGCGCCTTGATGTTGTCACACAAAGCGGAGGGACCTAAAGTTTTACGCCGACTCCGAACGGCGATTGTATTTTTATGGGAAGCTGTTTTTCATGGCAGAAATACACCCGGAGGTTTGCTATTGCCTGCTAAAAACGTTACATTCAGGAAAATTCGGAGGGACAATGTTATAATAGAAAGCAACGCATATGTTGATAAAATTTTTCAGCCGAAAATATAATAAAACAATAAAGGTTAAGGTGGTTATTTACAAACAGTTAGGCCTTTTTT
>NW_023459926.1:0-16012 GCF_013731165.1 Rhagoletis pomonella | reverse complement strand
CCAGATTCTGCGGAGGGCCGAATCTGTTTGGGCCGTGTAGGCCCTGTCTTCGGCGCCGTCGATGCGGTTCCCGAGATGGTGGGTTTATTGGACTTAACTTCGCCGTGTCCAGCGGCGACACTACCCGTGCAGGGTTCCGAGGCTTCTTTTGTTTTATTCATCATTACTGGTTCTTTGGCCGCCTACTAAGCAGAAGCCTTTTGGCGGCCGGAAAAAGGGAAAGGGGAAAAAAACGGTCGACCACGGCAGAGCCCCATGCCGCAGCAAGTCCACCGTTACTGCCGGAGGCGGACAGGTATCCGGGAGGCGCCGTTAGAATACAGTCGGAAATCCCCCTGACTGCAAACCGTCCAATGGGCACGGTGACGCATGACACCCTGGATTAGGGGGGCGTTTTATACCTACCGCCAGGTACCCCCTAGAAATGGCCTCAGTATGCCCACCCCCAGCTCCCCCAGTGCGAGCCCATCCGGCCCGCCACCGACGCGGCAGGAGAGTTTATACCGCGGCCTCAGCTAGGCCCCGCCTGCTTGCACCACTTCGGCAGAAGAGCAAGCCCATCCCGCCGCAGCGATGCAAGCAGCGATGCCCATTGCCCAGTCGGCACCCGCTTGGAGGGTATATCAAGGAGGATTTTCGCCAACCTCCATAAATATTAAAAAATATTGAAAAATTTCTTAAACAGTTTCGGCTTAGATTAGCGAGATCTTTACGAATTGCTGGGAAAATCCGACGTTTTAAAATTTTTAGTATTTTTTAAAAAAAAGTTTCCAAATCGAAAATAATTAAAAACTGAATTTTTTCCACAAATATCGAAAATATGGAAAAAAACTCATACAGACTTTCGACTTAGTTTTGGGAGATCTCTACAAAAAAAAGTGGAAAATATTTCTTTTCAGTTTTTTTTTCAAAAAAATGCCAGTCGAAAATATCTAAAACCTTAGTTATGTCCATAAACATCGAAAATTTGTGAAAAAAACTTATTAAATAGTTTCGGCTTAGTTTAGCGAGACCTTAAAAAATCACAAATGATTTGTTTTACAGGTTTTTTTTTACCCAATACCAATACATTTTTTACTTGAAAATATCACAAATATTGGAAAATATACAATATTTTCGATTTATTTTAACGTTGTTTGTACAAATCACCGAAAAGAAATTATTATTTTTTCCCTAAAATTCTATTTACAAAAAATCTAACACCAATAAAGTTATATAATTGAAAATCTAACAAAATATTACAAAAATTGAACAAGTGCTTTATAACATTTTCGATTTATTTTCACGGTATTTGTAGAAATCACCGGAATAAGGGATTTTTTTTTTATCAACAAATTCTTTCAGAAAAAACACACACTTATGGGAGTTTTCTATTTGCTATCATTAATAAAATATCACAAAAATCGGCAAATGTTATATAATATTTTCGATTTAATTTCATGTTTCTTGTACAAATCACCGAAAAAAATTTAATTTTTTTACTAAAAAAATTATTTTCTCAAAAAATCAAACACTTGGGTTTTCTGTTCCCAAAATATCACAAAAATTATCAATATTCATACTTAATTAACATTCTCGTGAGACTTAGTTCTGTTAATATTCTTCTTTTCTGCTTTGTATCTTGCTTTCGCTGTTAAGTATTCCAAATATTGGTCGCTCTTAAAATGGGCTTCGCTTGTTCAGTTTGGCTCGAAAAATGTGGCATTCGAAGTTTTCGGTCCTTCTCTATACTTTACGTTCTCTGATATCTCGTTGTGGCAATGGAGACGGTTGTGATTTAGCAACTGGATTTATTAAATCTTAATAGAAAAATCTCTAAATGGAGACATAGTATGAGGTTAAAATCGACTAAATCCCAAAATAATCTCTTGTGGCACTTATCTTAATTTTTAGTCTTGCGAGACTTCTCACCCTTCTCTAACCCGCAAGAGAAAATTGTAATAATCAGATGGAAAATTTTTCCTTAAATTCGGACCAAATTTGAAAAAAAAGAAAATTTTCCAATACGGAACCAGGCTTTCAAAAAAAATGCAAATGCGGGGGTGTACAGATGGTCTCCCTGATTCTAAATCCGAAACCGCCTCTCCGGAGGCTTATAGTTTTTAAGTAATATGCATTTAAAGTTGCAAAAAGTGTCGGGTTCACTTCACTTTTTGTTTTGTAGACCAATTGAACTGAAATCGCGGGATTTTTTATTACTAATTTTCGCCTGCGGCGCTTTTTTCATAAAAATCTATACTTCGATAAATCATTAAAGTTTTTAATAAATAATTGCACTATTTTAGACTGCGGCGTTTTATTTTAATCAATAAATCGATATATAATGAAAAAAACCGTATTTTGTGCGTTTTTATTGTTTCCCGTCTTCAGTGTTATTTTTGGCATTTTTTGTTTTGTGTGGCAGCACCGACATTTCAGTTCAATTGGTCTACAAAGCAAAAAGTGAAGTTGAATTCGACGTTTGTTGCAACTTTAAAGCCCAAAATACAATAACGCAGTAGCAGTGGCAGCGGAAGTTTTTCGAAATCAGCCGTGTTCTAGTCGCTTATTCAGATCCGTATCTATTACGTTCAATTTTCACGCAGAAGATAATGTTCAAAGACCCTACTGAAAAGGGGAAAAAAAATTGTAAACCAAAAATTCAATACGAAAACTTGAATTGTTTTAACCTTAACCGAACATTTATTTGTGTATATATTCATTTGCCGGTGCTGTCAACTAAAATTTCCTCAATTAGGAAAAAAAAAACAAACCGGGTTGATCACGAATTGATCCAGATTTCTATCAGCATCACATCGATGTTGAATTTGCGTAACTTTTCTTTATCCAAATAATGTAAAATAATAAATGAAATCTCGATCGGCGATCACTGAAACGCAGCTAGCCACTGTATACGCGAAAAAGCAATGTTGCCATTTTTTCTCATTAAACCATGTTCGAATCGTGGAAATTTTGGAAGATCACAGGGTTGCTTTTAGCATTTAGATTCTTAATGCAAAAATGGAGTTGCATTTAGGTGACGAATTTTGTATGGATAAATGTACATTTAGAGTAGCATTTAGAGCTAAATGCGCTAAATGTGCTTTTACGCGTAAGCAAGAACAGCCATTTAATGCAATTACTTAAAAACTATTACCCCTATTCTTCAACTCTTTCGTATTCGGATTTTGCTACGAATCGTAGAAATAGTATGCTGCAATCCGAATCGTATTTCCGAACTTTCGAATTTCGTAACAATGGCATGCCTAAAAACGTACGAGTAAGCTTTTTTGCGTAATTTTGTACGAAAACAATTCTGTGTCGGAGGCGAAATAGCAGATGTAAATCGTTCATTTAAACAGATAAATTTGCCTTTCGCATGTACGTATATTTTTATCCACTACTTTATATAAACGATCAAAAAAGAATCTTTATTGCCCCTTATCGAGAAACTTGGGTCCAGTTTAGTTATTTATACAATGATTTTCGGTTGTTATGTCCAAACGCATAACCCGAATCCAAAAACTTTAACACACAAGTGTAATCAATGGATTTACATTTTATTTAAGATATGTAAATGTTTCAAATCTCCTACCACTAGCTTATTAATAAACTCAGTTTGCAGTTTGCACTTTTTTGCAAACTTCGATGTGGGTTCTGGGCAAAAGTTCTGTGGACGGCGTAGCCGAAGTGATATGCACAAGAAATGTTGTATGCCTTTGACATGCGGAAGGCCCTCTTCCCCTAAACACAGAAAGGAGACATCTACTTAGTAAGAGTTATAATCCCTAAGCGCGTCCGAAGGCAGAAGCAATCGCAACAGGTGGTGGACCTAACAAAGTGCATGTTTTCAATGGCTTGGAAGAAGCTGTTATTGCATGAACTGGATTGAGAACCAGCGCTTCAGGCATAGGAGGATTTCTGGCTTGTGGGCCTAAACCGTCATTGCAGTTTTTCGATTGTACAAAAGAGAAAAGTGACTTTTACAAAAACGTTTAAATGGCTCCAACAGTTCCGTTAGAAAACGAAATTAGCTCAGTCGCAGTAATTTATTTAAAATTTTTACGGTTGTGCTAATAACATATTTTGTTGCGAAACATTAACGGTCTTCATCTAAAGTGATAAAGGGATAAATTGCCTAAAATTATCAGTTTATCCGCATTCTTTTCTGAACGCACCTTGGCAAATATTTATATAAAATTGTTTATTATTTAATTTATATGGCTAGTTACGTTTTTATTCTTACCTCGTCCATTGTGTTCATTTGCTGTTTAAGTGTCTGTAGCAAAAGCGACCATCTGGTAACATGTCAGGGTTGAATTTCGCTGAAAATTATACATTTATCCACCAAAGTCGTTTGATAAAATGATAAACTTTGGTTAAACTGATTTTCATAAAAAGCTGGACAGTTCATTTATCAAAATGATAAATTTATAATTTTATCAAGTTTATCAACAGTTTATCACTTTTGATGGAGACCCCTAATATCTGAAAATTCCTGTGCAAATCGATGTATCGATGTATGCCCTTCGATGCATCGAAAAATATCGATGCATCGAATCAAAGAAAAACATCGATGTATTTTTGCCACTGACATTCCTAGCGTCGATACTAGTGGGCCTGAGCGGGGGGGTGAAATAACACAAACGGCAATAACGCAAAATTTGCTTTATTTCACTTTTAAATGGGAAATAATACCAAAATCTGAGTTTTGCTTTATTTCCAACAAAGGTTGGAAATAAAACAAATTTTGCCTTATTTCCCATTGCTTATTTATACTATTTGTAAAAAAAAAAACACAGTTTACTGACAGAAGCAAAAAGAACTTTGTTTATTCCAAAAATACAGTTAAACCAAGGCACATTGCACAGGTAATATCAGTATAGCAGCTGATTTGATTTATTTCAAATTATTTGTTCTCGAAAATTTCAAATATTTAACATTTCTTCTCAAAAAAATTCTAAATTGTTAAAATCTATTTGCATGTGAAACATTTTCCATACAAAACCAGCGATTAAATAGCAGCTGTTGGAAAGCTCGACCAACTCAGCAGCACAACCGCTGATTACTGGACCTGGCACAGGATGGTGGATCAATGCTTCGAGAAGCGAACCAATTTACTAAGAAAGAAAGCTGCAACAATTTTCATTTTTTCAATTTAAATTTTTTACCTTTTTCGTATTTCGCATGGCACGCTTTGATGTAGAAGAAAAAAATCAGAACAGTTTTTGGCACCTTCGATACCAGAAGCAACAACAAAATACAGGCAAATGTTGTTTTTGCTCAAATGCTCTAAACCTGTTAGATAGGCCTTGAATTAAACAAAAAATGTGATATAATTCATATGAAGAAAGTAATATTCACAAAATATTTTTACTTATGAAAAGTCTAACAAAATATAGGAAAAGCATCGTCTTTAAAAACTGCTCCGCATATTGGACATAGCGCTTTTGTATGAATTTATTCTGCATGCTTTTTAATATGTTGTTAAAAACATTGCTGGAAAACCTTAAAATGTTGGCATGGAACCATGTCGCAATAAACAGATGAAGTAATAAAACGGATTTCTCGCTTTATTTTCTGTCATTCGGCTGCCTTATAGTCACATTTTATAGGCAAATTTTCAAATAAAGCAGTGGCACCTGGTAAATTCCACTATGGGTGGGATGCAGCATGCAATAACACCATACACAATAATTCCCATTACTTGGACATTAAAAAGCAGTTTCAGAAGTGAACTAGTGTTATTTTATAATTTTTCCTTTTTCTAAACGGTTATAATGCCACCACTACATAATTGCGAAAGGAGGAGAGGGGCGGGGGACGCGAGCGCGTCGTGGAACGCGGCGCGGGGTGGCGCGGGGCGGCGCGCCAACGCGGACCGCCGCGACGCCGGGCACTTTCAAAATTGTATACTTACAAATCCGTCCATTTAACTTGTTCATGTACTACTTTTTGTCAAATGTAACTGGGTGACTACGTACATATGTGCACTAGTTTGCTTTATTACTCAAATTGTTAAGTATAAAAGTTGGTCTTATTGCTCAACGAGAAATGAAATAAAGCAAATTTGTGTTATTTCACATTCAAATGGGAAATAACACAAATTTGCGTTATTGCCGTTTGTGTTATTTCACCCCCCCCGGCCTGAGCATACTAGCCCGCTCAGTCGGAATGAGCAGTCCACCACTCGAACGCACACTGGGCTGGGCAGTCGGCACAAAACAGGTTTCAGTTTTGTATACATGAACTACGCATGATTGTGTAAGTGCATGTGGCACATGCACACAAAACGAAGTAGAAAATATGTTGTCTATGTGTGCGTGTCAGTCCACCGTCAATCCGCGATTTTCGCGGACTGAAATGAGCGAGGTAAACTTGAACTCTCTTCCTCCTCCTATCCACAAAAAACCGGTGTTAGGCGGACTGAGCAGTCCAGTGTGCGGAGGCCCACTGTCGTTTCAGAACATGAACCAACGACTACAGATCACGCAATCCGCCATCGTTGTATTTGTAATCGAATTTCATAAAAAAGTTTTCATAGCGTTCATGATTCAATAACTACAGGTTGTAGCAATCGAACAAAAACAACATTTACCGTTGGTATGAACTCCTTGTGTCATCAACATCTTCTTTATGTATTCGTATTCGTATGTATATGTATACCCTGCATACCAGGATTTAATAGAACTCTGAAAGGTTTCACAATTTTTTTTAAGAATTTTCTCTAAGAAAGCGTACAGAAATTTCTTTACTAGTTCTTGTCAACCGCTTTAAAGGTTCCTAAACGAATCGTAACAAACTTCCGATACTCTTAAAGATTTCAGTAGCATTTGTTTGCAGGGTATATATTTACGTATATGTGTATGTATACGTGGATATGTAAACAAAGCAAAACATACGATAGTTTGACACAAGCGTGCTCATAAGAAGAAGCATAGCTTCTATCGATATCACCTGTAATTGATGCGCCTTGATAGCATTTTAGATGTTTTTCCCTTTATTACATCGTCTTCTATCGCTTCGGGAATGCTTTTTTTTTTAGCAATTTGATGTATTTTATCAGCGATTTTCATTTTAATTTTGATTTATGATATAAAATGAAGTGCTTTGTGATTGGAACAAGTTGGTGCGTTTGTGTGGTCTGGAAAAAGGCCTAGATTTTGGTCAAAAGTGGGTGCACGTTTGTGGCCAGAACGTTGGCATTGAAAAGTCGACCCGTGGTAATGATATGCGATTGTAAAACACTTTCAATGATTAAAACCATATTCTATGAATTTTTTTTGCTAATTGGCATCAAGTTTCACTTCGTATATTTTATAATGAATACCTATTTAATCGCACTCAATCACCGCACCTTTTTCGTTTTCTTTGTTTGTTTTCATTCTTAGGCACACGTCAAAAACGCTCAGAAATTTAGTTTTTTCATTATTTTCCGATTGCGTGAGTAAGCTTTTTTGCGTAATCTTGTACGAAAACAATTCTGTGTCGGAGGCGAAATAGCAGATGTAAATCGATGTGTGATGTTCATTTAAACAGATAAATTTGATTTCGCATATACGAATATTTTCATCCACTACTTTATATTAACGATCAAAAAAGAATCATTGTTGCCCCTTATCGAGAAACTTGGGTCCGGTTTAGTTATTTATACAATGATTTTCGGTTGTTGTGTCCAAACGCATAATCCGAATCCAAAAACTTTAACGCACAAGTGTAATCATTGGATTTACATTTTATTTGAGATATGTAAATGTTTCAAATTTCCTACCACTAGCTTGTTAATAAACTCGGTTTTAACTACGCACTTTTTTGGAAATTTCGACGTGAGTTCTGCGCAAAAATACTGTGGACGGCGTAGCCGAAGTGATATGCACAAGAAATGTTGTATGCCTTTGACATGCGGAAGGCCCTCTTCCCCGCAACACAGAAAGGAGACATCTACTTAGTAAGAGTTATAATCCCTAAGCGCGTCCGAAGGCAGAAGCAATCGCAACAGGTGGTGGACCTAACAAAGTGCATGTTTTCAATGGCTTGAAAGTAGCTGTTATTGCATTAACTGGATTGATAACCTGAGCTTCAGGTATAGGAGTTCTGGCTTGGTGTTCCACAAATCAACCAGAAGCTGACATAGATGCGCCCATGGTTACTATGCACGATAGCTCCGCATACCTTTGTGAATCCATTGCCATAGCGCCCTCTTATTCTGGTGCTATAATTGCAAATGCATTAGAATCCATAATTTTCCTCAAAATATGTAAAATTAAAAAATTTTACAATAAACAATGATGAGTGTTTTTTAAAATTCTTTTCCACTGTGTTTTCCTTCATTCAGCTATCTTCGAAAAACAACTGATAGCTGGCAATGCTGCACATATTTCCGCAAGGGTTGCAGCATGTGGATTTTTCGTTTTTCGTAGCGTAGCTACGAATTACGAATTACGAAAATTCGGGTTCTAGAATAAGCGGTATAAGTCTCCGGAGGGTGCGGTTTTCTGATTTAGATTCAGGGGGACCATCTTACACCCCCTCATTTTTATTTATTTCGAAAGCCTGGTTCCGTATTGGAAAATTGACCCTAATTTTTTCAAATTTGGACCGTATTTAAGGAAAATTTTCCCATCTGATTATTTCAATTTTTTCTTGCGGGTTAGAGAATGGTTAGAACTCTCGCAAGACTCAAAAATTAAAATAAGTGCCACAAGAGATTATTTTGCCATTTAGTCGATTAGATTTTTCAATCTCAGCCTGGTGTAATTAATCAAAACCACTTGAAGGATCGATTAATTTCGTGTTTAAAAAATAAGCAGTGTACGGTAGTTAATAAAGAATTGGTTAACAATGGCGTCGATTAGGGATGTCGGAAATATATCGATGCATTGAACATAATGATGTTTTGCTTCGATGCATCGAAAATCTTCCACTCGATGTATAAATAGACGATGTATCGATATAGTACATTAAGGCCCAATTTCAGATGGCCTACTTAAATAGAGATTGTTGATTAACTTCCACTACTTATTAATCTACACTTGAATGGCCAATATTGGCTATTTAAATATTAGATATACCTTGTGTTTGTACCAACCAACCAAGATTGATTGGTAGGTTGTTTAATCAATCACACCAAAAAACAATCAGATTTTCAGCACAAAATGTAAATAAGCAAGCAAATGCAACAACAACTTCAAGGAACAAGCAGCAGTGCTGCGAATTGTTTCTCATATTTAAACAAAGTTGACCTGAAGCCCAACGAAGGCTAAATGGCATTTAAACAAAAATCCACAATTAAACTTAAGTACCGTTTAAACATTCATTTGAAATTGGGCCTAAACCGTCATTGCAGTTTTTCCATTGTACAAAAGCGAAAAGTGACTTTTACAAAAAAGTTTAAATGGCTCCAAAAGTTCCGTTAGAAAACAAAATTAGCTCAGTCGCAGTAATTTATTTAAAATTTTTCACAGTTGTGCTAATAACATATTTTGTTGCGAAACATTAACGGTCTTCATCTAAAGTGATAAAGGGATAAATTGCCTAAATTTATCTGTTTATCCGCATTCTTTTCTGAACGCACCTTGGCAAATATTTATATAAAACTGTTTATTATTTAATTTTTATGGCTAGTTACGTTTTTATTCTTACCTCGTCCATTGTGTTCATTTGCTGTTTAAGTATTCGTAGCAAAAGCGACCACTTAGGGATTATAACCCTCACAAAGTAAAATTCTCTTTCTGTTTTGCGAAGAAAAGGAGCTGAGCACCTTTTGCAGAGAAAACCTTTCTGCGTAGGCGGCCTTCGGCCGCACTTAGGGATTATAACCCTCACAAAATACAATTCTCTTTCTGTTTTGCGAAGAAAAGGAGCTGAACACCTTTTGCAGAGAACACCTTTGTATATTTTACAACGCTTTTATCAACTTGCAATGTTGTATGTCCAGACCACCATTTTATACTATAAATATAGCAAAGGTATTTATGGCAAACCTAGTCTAGATATCAACCTCGTCGTAGGTATCATATCAAAGACATACAATTAGAAAAACTCTAGAAATAGATGTCGCCTGGCCACAAGAAGTTAAAAATATGCACTACATACGCTACAGCGGAAATGGACGACACGCCATTTCTTTAAATGAAATTAATTGCTACTATATGTATGTATGTACATATGTAGGCATATACTAAATGTGTGCAAACAACATTTTGTTTGCATAGTCTTCAGTTCACTTTTCACTGCAATTTTAATTATTTTAGTATCTATTGCAAAATTTTATACAGACAAGACTAAAAAGTATAAAATAAATTAAAAAAAAAACTTTTTAATGCTCCACGCTTTTATAAATGGACTAAAATTAGAAAATAATATTTCTCAGCCCCATAGAACTTGTTTTGATAACTTTTGATTTTGAAATTTTAGCAAAAGAGATTGTAATGAAAAGCATGGGGCGCATATAATAGGCCTGATTTGAAATTGAAGAGTAATATATGTATGTATGTCGGTATATTAATAACGACCGCGTAAAATCGATCTCAAATTTGTACTTTCGCTGTAGAATGTGATGTAGTTTGACTATTGTCAATGAAATCGAATGCTTTGTTCTGCAAGCGCTCCACTTTTTTCGTTTTTAATGTCATTAATTGTTTATAATGACTTTTGCTAAAAATTCAAAATCAAAAGTTATCAAAACAAATTCTGTGGGACTGAGAAATATTATTTTCTAATTTTAGTCCATTTATAAAAGCGTTGTATATTAAAAAGTTTTTTTTTTTTTAAATTTCTTTTAATGCTTATTTCATTTACACACGGCGATTTGTGTGTATGCAATTGTTGTTGTCAGCTGTGAACTACGGTTCAATTTACACAGACGAACGAGAGCACAAAGCTTGTTGCCCGAGCACGAGCAACTCGGTGCCCCTCTCCTTTCTTTGTCTCGCTCTCTCCCACAAACGTCGAGTTGCGCCAACAAAAATCGTCGTGTGTAAATGAGCACTTACTGGGCTATATCCTGGCTGCGTTTCTTTATACATTCCGGATAATCCCATTTCACAGCCGGAATAAACAGAATGCTTTTGAAATATACGTTAACATATCATCAGGAACGTTCTAAAGAATAAGTAAACAAAAAAGTTTATTCCAAACGTTCAGAATGAATAAAGAAATTCAGCCCCTGTCTTCTTCTGTCTCTCATTCTTTTGCATATTTTGGAGTTTGACAGCTCAACTCCGCCATTTAATTTGCATAGGAAACCAAAGTCAGACGCGTGATTTTGAAGGGGTTTTTATTTAATGAATTGTGATTAAAGTGTAAAGTGAAGGTGAATACAAAAATATATTGGTGAAATGGCTGCTTTAAGGAGAATAGGAGTGATAAATGTACGCTAATTTCCGAATTTTACAAAAAGGGCATAATTTAAACCCAATTTGTAAATAAATTAGTGACCAAAAATTACAAAAGTGGGTGTTAAAATAATGTGTAGACCCTTTACTACAAGTGTGTGGAATTTGTTTTGGATCGGGCCACCCCTTTGGACGGAATAGCACGAAATAGTTGGGGCTTCGGGGGTGGGCTTCAGTAGTCAGCCGCACCTTGTGTTTTAAGAAAACCAGGTGGAATTAACAAATGAAACTTGGTCAGGATGTTAAGGGAGGTATCCTCTAAAACATGTTTAACTAAAAAATATAAACAATATCATTGTTTATAAGTTATTTGTTGTTAAAATTTCTTAAGTCGTTCCACTTGGTTTCCTTAACAAAGGTGCATTTGTCACATACTTTCATATATATAAATGCACATAACACTGTACTTAATACTTTACACACTTATCTTGTATATAAATCACTTTAATTCAACTTTTGTCGACTTGCAAATTACATTGAATTGCACCCATATTTACAATAACACATGGTTGCAAACTGACACATAACATGTGTTGCCATATTGTACAAAATAATACATACAAAGAAGGCAATGTTTAAAAAGGAATACAGGGGAAATCAATACAAAAGAAAATGCAAATTTACCGCTACTTTTATTCTGGGCGTGTATTATAATCAATGAGGGTTTCCGGTCACGAACCCCTGTGCAAAAATATTGCCCATGACGTAGGCGGTGTTGGTCCCGCCCGATTTGTTTGCTTTAAGTTCGGTCGAAGGCCGCTTACGCAGAAAGGTGTTCTCTGAAAAAGGTGTTCAGCTCCTTTTCTTCGCAAAACAGAAAGGAGAATTCTACTGCGTGAGGGTTATAATCCCTAAGTGCGGCCGAAGGCCGCCTTCGCAGAAAGGTGTTCTCTGCAAACGGTGTTCAGCTCCTTTTCTTCGCAAAACAGAAAGGAGAATTCTACTAAGTGAAAATTCCGAATTAAAAATCCGCTTTTATTATTCAAAATTCCAGTCTGGTAGCACCAAGTTGTATGTTATTTTGCTATCTTATTCATCGTTTATATGAAAACTTTAACAATAAATTATATAAGAACTATAGGGTTGCTAGAAAAAAGGGGGGTATTTTTGAAATCACTGGGTCCTATTCTACCCCCCCTCATCCCCCCTTTTTATAGAATTTGCCGTCCGTCTACTAAAATTTTCCCGATTTCGGAAATGTATCGATGCTTCGTATATAACGATGTTTTGCTTCGATGCATCGAAAATTTTCCACTCGATGTGTAAATAGATGATGTATCGATGCATTTTCTAATACATTAATGCTGTAAACACATAAAGGGCTTGTGGTGTGCGGCGTGCAGCCTGTCTAAATAAAAGGCGTGTAAACAGTATGAACTGAACACAAACCACAACACAAGCCCATGCTGTCGTTTGATTGCACGCCAAGTTGTAGCCGAGCAATTTCCATTTTCTAATATGACAGGTATGCTTACATTTCGCCTCAGTGTTGGGAAATGAAATTGTTTCTTCAGTACGAAGTCTATACAAAAACTGTACTTTTTCAGGTACACTTCCTAAGCAAAAGCATTTTTAAGCCATTAAAGAGGCATCTTCTTTGTATTGGAAAGAAGGAATGAGTGGTCAAATAAAAAGGACACACAGATATTTGTATGAAAAATGAGCAGGAAAGAATGCTACTCGTACGCCGTGTACACCTGAGTAACACTCTTTTTTGCTTATATTTCCTACAAAAAATCCTTTTTTTCATTTCTCCACTCATTCCTTTCTTATTTATCCATCGATTCTCTTCATTGGTAGCTTCATTTTTTTTGTAAAGGAAGAGGCTTTCATATAAAATAAAATAAAAATACAGATAAATAGTTTTTTTTTTATTATTCTCCTGTTAAAATTTTAATGATTTTAATTTTTTTTTATCAAAAAAACAAAAAATCCGGAATTATTAATTAGTTTCTCAGAGACTATCAGCCTGTCGAAGAGTGAGGTATATAAGGTTTATGGAGAATTTAATTAGCTTTATTGCATATTACGATTGTTCAATTGTTTCGAAAGATTACGTGATTAAGTGGAACCACTCTTTTTTTAGCTGAGTAACGGTAAATTGCAAATATCTCAGAGATTTATCCATGGAGAAAAAAATTAACTTGATTTTCGGAATCACTGAGCAATTCCACATAGGAATTGGATGGTGGCATCGGGTGAACAAAAAAAAATTGATCCAGTGTTGTCAAAGATATTGCTTCTACTGAAGCTATTTTCCACATTTTGTTTTAAGATTTAGTATGGAAAATTGAATGGGAAGCTGATAGCACACCTTGTAGTACGTTATAACCAGGGAACGGATTTTTTGGACCTATAAACCTATAAAAAAGACAAAACCAAAGAACGAAGTAGGCAGAAAAAGGCACTAGAAATTGCAAAAAAGGCACTAAAAATACAAAAATTTAAAATTAACCTATATAGAATTGTTCGCTGATTCCGAAAATGGAGTTAATTTTTTATTCTATGGATAAGTTTTCGAGATATTTTCAGGTGTACATGGCGTATGAGTAACATTCTTTCCTGCTAATTTTTCATACAAAAAATCTTTGCGCGTTTTCATATGACCACTTATTACTTCTTTATTAATCCATCGACTTTCTTCATTATCAACTTGATTTTTTTGTAATAGATCAAGCTATAACACAGCCTTGAATGTGCGCTCGACGTGAGTTGATACAAGGGCTTTTTCCTCGCTATATTCACTTTTTTAAAGGTACAATAGCTTAAAAAACAAATATCTTAAAAAAGGCAACATTAAATGTGTATATATGGAATCAGGGAAAGCTAAATCTTGGACAGTCTTAATCTAATATACTCTATCTCTTCAGCAGAAAAAAGGCAATTTCCATAAAATCCGTTCCCTGGTTATAACAGGTCGTTTAGGATATTTTTAACACTTTTTCAAAACTTACAAATGCAAATGCGAAAAGGTCAAAACAATAATGGACCATTTCCTATTTCAGGCAAAGTATAGCGAATTTTTTAATGAAATTCGCAGGGGGTGTTGGGGAAGTGCTTATTGATCGATATCTTTAACAACTTGTGTAAAAATGCTAAAAGTTTTAGAGTTATAAGTTATTAAAATTTCCCCATTACATTCAACAATTTTTATTGAGCTCAAGGCCGTTTTTTAACTTATTATATATCAGACTTCTTTCAGTAGGATTCGAGCCGACGATCCCACTAACTCAGCCAGTTGCCTACGCAATGTGCTAAGTTCGCCTTGTTAATTCTTCTTGCTTATTTCCACTATTTTCACTTGTTAAGCCAACTACAATCAAGCGCAGCTATTCTGTTGCAATTCATTTGATTATGTGGCTGTTGGTTTTTGTTAATATTTCTATTATTAGAATGTTTATTTTTTAGGTGCGCTCGTCCTTAAGTTATTTTGTTTTTGTTATTTTATGGCCTTATAACAATTATATTCAACAATTTTTATTGAGCTCGAGGCCGTTTTTTAACTTATTGTGGAAAAGCAACAATAATTTGAAAAAATGGTAGAAGTGATAGCTATTTCGGGAATCACCACATTTCCTCACCAGACTTCTTTGAGTAGGATTCGAACCGACGACCCCAATGACTCAGCTAGTTGCCTACGCACTGTTCTAAGGTCACCTTGTTAATTCGTGGTGCTTATTTCCACTATTTTCACTTGTTAAGCCTAAACGGCCTCGAGCTCAATAAAAATTGTTGAATATAATTGTTATAAGGCCATAAAATAAAAAAAACAAAATTTCCCCATTACTTCACATATTTTTTATATAAACACTGCACTAATCACTTTTCATTAATATATCATCTTTTCTTCATAAACAAATGAATGCACATTGTCCTTTTACTAAATATTTTACAATAAAAAAAAATACAATTGTTCAAAAAATGCCAACACCGTTTCACCATTTCATATGAAGGATTAGTTAATGGGGCTGAGATTTGCAATAATGGACCGTTTCCTATTTCAGGCAAAGCATAGCGAATTTGTTAGTGAAATTCGCAGGGGGTGTTGGGGAAGTGCTTATTAACCGATATCTTTAACATTTTGTGTAAAAATGCAACAATGTCCAACAGTTTTAAAGTTATATGTTGTTAAAATTTCCCCATTACTTCACATATTTTTTATATAAACACTCCACTAATCACTTTTCATTAATATATCATCTTTTCTTCATCTATCTATATCTAAACAGATTTTAATAATTTTTGTTTTAAAACGAAGCATTTGTAAAAGAAAACAGAGTGGCATACTTATTTTTTTATTCTTGGTAGATAAACACCCTTTTTTGGGTGTAAAGTTACAAAAAAATACAAATACGTTCAAGCATTAGCCTATTTGGTCGCCAAATACAGCGCATAGCTACGCGAAAATTCTGTACATCAGTGCCGATCAAACACGAGCTCACAAAGACGAGTTCACATAGAAGAGATGTGTATGAGCGACGTGACTGCGCTGTACCACATACATACACACATAAACGTAGTTGAACTAAGTCCCCTTTCAGACACGTCAAGTCTTGCTTTCAAGTCTGCTCGTTCGTTGGTGAAGGAGGTGGGAAGAGTACAGATACCTCCGTACCGTCAATTCGTTTCAAGTTTTC
>NW_023459925.1:36780-45805 GCF_013731165.1 Rhagoletis pomonella | reverse complement strand
TGCTAAGTTCGCCTTGTAAATTATCGTTGCTTTTTCCCACTTTTTCAGTTGTTAAGTCAACACAATCAAGCGCAGCTATTCCGCTGCAATTCACTTGATCATGTGGTTGTTGGTTTCGTTGGTTTTTGTTAATAATTCTATTTTTAGAATATTTAACTTTTAGGTGTGCTCTTCCTTAAGTTATTTGTTTTTTGTTATTTTATGGATTTATAACAACTATATTGTTCCGATTATCCTCGAAACCTTGAGGGATTTCCCAAATATCCTTCGGCTCGTATCGCTGGATTGTTAAATAAATGCTCACGAGGACAAAATTCCAGTACAATTAACTTTATTGTACAACAACAATTTACAATACACGCTAATACAGTAAAAACACTTTACAATACTCGTTAAAGCAATTACAACGCTTTACAAAACTTGTTAACACAATTAAACTTATAGCGTGCTTATTCGCAACTCACTTTAATTTTAGCTTGCTGACTTGTAACTAACTCACTCCGCTGTGTGGTGGCTCTTATATACCTGCGCTCGCACTCATGACAACTCTAGAATGTTCTGAAGTTCATCGCTTATTCTCTTTCTCTCTCTTTATAGCAGAGTTTACCTGGACCTTCCCAGTTGCATTGTATTTTTGGTGACAAACCTTTCTTCCGTTGTGGATTGTACAGTAACACTAAGTCTCCCTCTTGGAAACCCTCGAATTTCATTGCCTTATCCTACCTGGCCTTCATCTTGTCACTTATAATTTGAGTTCGCTGTCTCACAAGAGCATGTATCTCTCTCAGCTCCTCTTCCAGGAAGTTGGACGTGTCTTTCCCAATTCTCCTTGCATCGCCAGTTACTCAAAACTTCAGGTCACTAGGCAAACGGAGCTCACTACAGAACATTACCCTTGCAGGATTTTTACCGGTATCCCATCAGGAACATGGGTATGCGCAAATGCTCCAGCCGTTGTTCGAGTTTTCCGGATACCCAGTATCTGTCACATCTCTTGAAACACCGCCGATTCAAAATTTCTTCCCTGGTCAGAGTGCAGCTCTATAGGTACACCGTATCTCGCAACCCAATTGTAGGTGAATACCTCCGCTACTGTTTTAGCTTCCTGGTTTCGAATAGGGTATACCTCCGGCCATTTGCTAAAGTAGTCCATAACCAAAAGGACGTATTTGTTTCCCTGTCCACTCATAGGAAATGGACCGGCTACACCCTTGGCAATCCGCTCGAATGGTGCACCTGAGTTATACTGCTTCATCTGGCCATGACTTCTGGATTTCGGCCCTTTAGCTGCAACACACTCTGCGCAGTTAGCAACCCACTCTGCGACCGATTGCCGACAACCAACCCAATAGAACCTCTGCTTGATCTTCTCCAGGGTTTTCGTGATTCCCAAGTGCCCTCCACTAGGACCATTATGGAATTCCTTGAGAATTTTTACCCTTGGAACTACTATTACGTTGCGGAAGCACTGGCCATCTTCGCTTTCCCATACCCTATGCAAACAGCCAGATATTAATTTTAAGCTGTTCCATTGTGCCCAGTACGCCTTTGCGGTAGGGCTCTCTGCTGCCATTTGCTCCTTAGTTGGCCTTCCGTCTACCTCCAGTCCATGCATCAAAAGCTTCAGATCTGGATCTTCCTAATGACACTTTCGTAGCTGTTCTTCCTTCCACTTTTCCGCTGGTATTATTGACGTTAGCCGGACGTCTATAATGTCTTCTCATGCTCAATGCCCTCAGCTTTTGAGCAGTGTTTACATTCCAGGCTACATGGTCGACGGGACATGGCATCAGCAATTCCGTGGACACTTCCTTTGCGGTGCTCAATAGCGAAGTCATAACTTTACAGTCTTTCAATCCACCGAGCTAGCTGTCCTTCTGGATTCTTAAACTGTAGTAGCCACTTCAGCGCTGCATGGTCCGTTCGAACTCTGAAACGTTGCCCATAGAAGTAATTGTGGAAATGTTTGACGCACTCCACCAACTAGTTCTATTCGAGTTACGCAGTAGTTCCTCTCTGGTTTTCCAATCGGCCGGCTATAGTAGGCAACTACCTTCTCCTGTCCATCAATTACCTGCGACAGTACGCCTCCTATGGCACAACCAGTAGCATCCGTATCCAAAATAAACGTTGCACCTGGAACGGGATACGCTAGCATAGGTGCAGTACATAGCCGTTGCTCCAGAGCTTGGAAAGCCTCCTCCTGTGCGTTGCTCCAATCGAAGGCTCTATTCTTCCTAGTGAGCTCATGAAGGCTATTAGCAAAGCTGGCGAAATTCGGAACAAATCGGCGGTAGTAGGTGCATAGCCCAAGAAAACTTCGTAGTTCGTGCAGGTTCCTAGGTCTTGGCCAATCCTCTACTGCTTCTATCTTTTCCTTCGCAGTACAGATGCCCTCCGTTGTCACCTTGTGCCTTAAGTAGTTTACCTCCTTCATGAACAGTGAGCACTTTTAGCCCTTTTACCCAAGATAATAATGTCGTCTAGATACACCAAGGAGCGTTGCATAATCCGAAGGGCATCACCGTGAATTGCCACAGACTGTCTCCCATTCTGAAAGCTGTCTTCTCCTTGTCCTCGTCACTTACCTCCATTTGCCAATAACCGCTCTCAAGGTCGAGTGTTGAGAACCACTTTGTTCCAGTCAACGAGTCCAGAGTATCGTCGATCCTGGGAAGAGGATAGCTGTCCTTTTTCGTCACATCGGGTAGTTTCCGGTAGTCTACGCGGAACCGCCTTTGACCAGTACTACCGGCGAACTCCATGGACTCGCTATGGTTTTATCACACCACTCTCGCTCATTTCTTTTATTATTTGGCTCACAGCTTCACGTTTGGCAAGTGGAACACTCCGAGGAGCTTGACGGATCGGCCTTTCATCCCCAGTATCAATGCGATGTTTCACAACATTAGCCCTGCCTGGTTTGTTTTCGTCCTTGTCGAATATGTTGAAGTATCTGCGGAGAAGTTCCTTGTGCTGGTATTTTTCTTCCAACCCTTCCGTCCAAGCATATATGTCTTCCGCAATGTCATTCTCGCCAATGGAATCGCCTTCAGGTAATATTTCGCAGTTGAAGATTGCCTCCACGTCTCGACATTGCCCCAGTACAGTTCCTCTTCGGAGTTTGATTGGTGATTTGAACTCATTGAGTACTCGAACTGGGATGCGTCCATCTCTTTGCGTCTTAGCCAGGGTTTTACCAATAAGTACGTCCGGTGTAAAATTCTGTGTTGCTTCAACAACCCACAACTTGTTTGTCCCACAATCTCCATCAATCTTCGCCCAAACAACTGCTTCTGACTTCGGTGGAATCTGTTCAATTTCCTCTATAATCACTCGGTTGCTGCTGTACGGGCCATCATACCCAAACCTCAGGGGCGCTTCCATGTTGTTATACGTCATAATCCTGTTCTTCATGTTGATCTGCATACCTTGATCAAGTAAGAAGTCTATTCCAATGATGACTTCATCCGCAATCACCGCGACTATGAACTTGTGTAACACCGTCACATTCCCTATTGCGACTTTGCATGTTACCTCTCCTACAACCTGGGTGTCCTCACCAGTTGCTGTCCTCAAACTTGCTCCAGGTAAGGGCCATACCTCTTTAGTGACCAAATCGGATCGAATGATGGAATGTGATGCGCCCGTATCCACAGTTAGTACTCGCTCATGTCCGTCCACATATCCACCAACAGTAACGTTGCTCGCTTTTCTGCCAATTTGCGAGACGGAGATTATGGGGCATTCAATTGCGGCGCGCGCCCCTTGCTGCTGGCTCGTTTAAGTTTAACGACTGATTGGAGTTAGATTCGTCTCCTTCAGCCCTGCGTTTGCGTCCTGCTGAATTGCTAAGCCCAATGGAACTTGCGCTGCAATCGCGGGCGAAGTGGCCTGGCTTTCCACATTTAAAACATTTGCCAGAGCCATGCTTTTTCTAGCCCAGCAATTGGATAATCTTCTTCAGCATTTCATTTGTCTCGTCCGGTGTTTCCACTTCCACGCGATGTGCTTTGTAGGCTGTTCTACTTAGGAGCCCCGCCGTTTGACGCGTCTGAGCATACGAGCCAGTTTCAGCAAATGTTGGTTTTGGATTCGCGTACGTCTCTCGCTTGGTATACACGTCCCGCATTCCGTTGATGAACCTCTGGATTTTTACCCTTTCGAGGTGCTCATCAGATGCGTCTCCAATAGTCAAGTGAGCCAACCTCTCGATCTCTGAGGCGAATTCTTGTACAGTCTCGCTGGATTTTTGGCAGCGGTTCTCCAGCTCCATCTGGTAGATCGGTCGCCTGTGCTCGCTACCATAGCGTCTTTTCACGGCCCCCATCAATGCATCGTAATTGTTCCTTTCACAGTCAGGAATAGTCTCCAAGATTTCTGCTGCAAGTCCTTTTAATACAACGAACAGAGCAGCGGATTTATCCTCCATGCTCCAGTGATTATCTGTAGTTGTCTTCTCAAACTGGAGCTTAAAGACCTGGAAAGGAATAGTGCCATCAAAGGATGGAGTCTTTACCTTTGGAGCGTTCGTCGAATTAGCTGGACAGCTCAACTGTAAACCCCGGAGACGATCTTCAAGCTCATCCACCTTAGCTTCGACTTTGTCCTGTTTTTCCTTAATAAGCGCTTCGATTTTATCTTGTCGTTCCTCGATTTTATCTTGTCTCTCTCTGAGTTCCGCGTTATCTTTGAATAAATTCTCCTGTATCTGAGTAATCTTTTCATCTAGCTGCGATGACATGTACGTTTTCTGTGCTTCCAGCCGCGATGAGACATCTGAAGACGCTTCAAACTGTGTTTGCATCTGTGACGACAGCTGTGATGACATCTGTGACATGCGTGTATCCCGTGCTTGCATCTGCGACGACAGCTGCGATGACATCTGTGACATGGCAGCCAATAACGCGTTCATGTCCATAGCTGTTGATGAACTTGGAGACTTTTGCTGTTCTTCAACCTTCCCGGATGTATGCTGCCCATCCTTCGACGAACAAGCGGCCTCATCCTTCTGTTCATCGTTTGCAGATGCATCGTAGAGGTTACCCTGGAAGTCGTATTTGTCCACGTCGATGCCTTCTGCTTCCATAGCCTCTCGCAGCCGTGATAGTAACTCCACTTTTCTTCCGGAGGTTGCTAAATTTCGCTTCTCCAACTCCTGTTTGAGTTTCTCGATCTTTAGGTCTTGATAATTTGCCATTTTCAAAATTGTATCCTTCGGGATTTATTTAACAATCCCACCTCTGACACCAATTGTTACGAGTTTCCTTAAAACCTTGAGGGATTTCCCAAATATCCTTCGGCTCGTATCGCTGGATTGTTAAATAAATGCTCACGATGACAAAATTGCAGTACAATTAACTTTATTGTACAACAACAATTTACAATACTCGCTAATACAGTAAAAACACTTTACAATACTCGTTAAAGCAATTACAACGCTTTACAAAACTTGTTAACACAATTAAACTTACAGCTTGCTTATTCGCAACTCACTTTAATTGTAGCTTGCTGACTTGCAACTAACTCACTCCGCTGTGTGGTGGCTTTTATATACCTGCGCTCGCCCTCATGGCAACTCTAGAAGGTTCTGCAGTTCCTAGCTCATTCTCTTTCTATCGCTGTTCGCAGTGTTCATCCAACTTGACGTTTCTCTTTGTGGAACATTTTACTTCATTCCTCGAACATCCTGCCTATTTCTCGTTGTTCGCTTCGCGTTGCCGCAGTATTCGCCACAATATTCAACAATTTTTATTGAGCTTCAGGCCGTTTTTAATGAAAAACTTATTGTGGAAAAGCAACAATAATTTGAAGAAATGGTAGAAGTGATAGCTATTTCGGAAATCACCAAATTTTCTCATCAGACTTCTTTTAGTAGGATTCGAACCGACGATCCCACTGACTCAGCCAGTTTCCTACGCACTGTGCTAAGTTCGCCTTGTAAATTATCGTTGCTTTTTCCCACTCTTTCATTTGTTAAGCCAACACAATCAAGCGCAGCTATTCCGCTGCAATTTACACTTGATCATGTGGTTGTTGGTTTTGTTGGTTTTTGTTAATAATTCTATTTTTAAAATGTCTAACTTTAAGGTGTGCTCTTCCTTAAGTTATTTGTTTTTGTTATTTTATGGCCTCATAACAATTATATTAAACTATTTTTTATTGAGCTTGAGGCCGTTTTTTAATGAAAGACTTATTGTGGAAAAGCAACAATAATTTGAAAAAATGGTAGAAGTGATAGCTATTTCGGAGGTCACCACATTTCCTCATCAGACTTTTTTCAGTCGGATTCGAACCGACGATCCCTCTGACTCAGTCAGTTGCCTACGCACTGTGCTAAGTTCGCCTTGTAAATTATCGTTGCTTTTTTCCCACTTTTTCATTTGTTAAGACAACACAATCAAGCGCAGCTATTCCGCTGCAATTTACACTTGATCATGTGGTTGTTGGTTTTTGTTAATAATTCTATTTTTAGAATGTTTAACTTTTAGGTGTGCTCGTTCTTATGTTATTTGTTTTTGTTATTTAATGGCCTTATAACAATTATATTCAAGAATTTTTATTGAGCGTGAGCCTGTGTTTTAATGAAAAACTATTGTGGAAAAGCAACAATAATTTGAAAAAATGGTAGAAGTGTTGGCTATTTCGGAAATCACCGCATTTCCTCATCAGACTTCTTTCAGTAGGATTCGAGCTGACGATCCCACTGACTACGCACTGCGCTAAGTTCGCCTTGTAAATTATCGTTGGTTTTTTCCCACTTTTTCATTTGTTAAGCCAACACAATCAAGCGCAGCTATTCCGCTGCAATTTATACTTGATCATGTGGTTGTTGGTTTTGCTGGTTTTTGTTAATAATTCTATTTTTAGAATGTTTAACTTTTAGGTGTGCTCGTCCTTAAGTTATTTTTTTTTGTTATTTTATGGCCTTATAGCAATTATATTCAAACATTTTTATTGAGCTTGAGGCAGTTTTTTAATGAAACACTTATTGTGGAAAAGCAACAATAATTTGAAAAAATGGTAGAAGTGATAGCTATTTCGGAAATCACCACATTTCCTCATCAGACATCTTTCAGTAGAATTCGAACCGACGATCCCACTGACTCAGCCAGTTGCCTACGCACTGTGCTAAGTTCGCCTTGTAAATTATCGTTGCTTTTTACCCACTTTTTCATTTCTTAAGCCAACACAATCAAGCGCAGCTATTCCGCTGCAATCTACACTTGATCATGTGGTTGTTGGTTTTTGTTAATAATTCTATTTTTAGAATATTTAACTTTTAGGTGTGCTCGTCCTTAAGTTATTTGTTTTTGTTATTTTATGGCCTTATAACAATTATATTCAAGAATTTTTATTGAGCGTGAAGCTGTGTTTTAATGAAAAACTATTGTGGAAAGGCAACAATAATTTGTAAAAAAATGTAGAAGTGATAGCTATTTCTTAAATCACCACATTTCCTCATCAGACTTCTTTCAGTAGGATTCGAGCCGACGATCCCACTGACTCAAAAAAAAAAAAAAAAAAGTTCGTGTCTTAAGTCTTTTGTTTATTCATTCAGCTTTTGTGAATGTTTTAAAAGGTACTCTTTGACATTTGTTTTAAAAATCAAATTTATTAACATAAAAGGACAAAATTAATTCCCCTAGTTCCCCTAATTTCATGGAATAAGCCTGTTGCCTGTTTTAGTGCGAATTTTTGAATTAAGTATGATAACGAACTTTCAAAGTGATAGTGAATAATTAAATCATTTACTGCTACTTTTATTGAATTAAAATTTTGTATGAAGATATTTATATATTGTTAGTTATATAATCGATATTTTAACAAATAATATGTGTGTATATTAATTCATTAAAACAAAAAAAAAAAAAAAAAAACCTTCGGTCTGAAGTCTTTTGTTTAATCATTCAGCTTTTGTGAATGTTTTAAAAGTTACTTTTCGACTTTGTTTATTTGTTTTAAAAATTAAATTTATTAACAAAAAGAGATATATCAATCTACCATTTTTGGTATAATTAAATTTTTAAACCAACATTTTTAAAAGAAATTTAGAATTATTAACAGTGTTGCCAGGTCTTCGTCATGAGAAAACGTCCCTCTTGGTCTGAAAAAAGTCATTTCCTATCCAAAAACGTCTCTTTCAAATGAATGTACAAAAAATTGTTCCTATTACACTTTTATTCTATACAAAGGTACATATGTACGTAAGGTATATTAAAATGTCAATTCGACAGAGCACATTTAAAATTCATTGTAAACTGGTTTGAGATCGTTAATATAAAAATAATTTTATACATACACTTGTCATCATGACTTGTCATCAATATTTTGACCCATTTTGGCTGTTTCTCTTTCGTTTACTTAATGTTTATTATTTTTTCATAAAAGCCAAGCTCTTTAACAAACAAAATATAAATCCACAAAAATTGTGCAAGGATATTTGCCTTTTTTGCCATTTTTAAGATATTTGCCTTTTTTGCCTTTTCTACCTTTAAAAAAGTGATTATAGCATTTACAATTTTTTTTTTAAGATTAAAAAATATACACATGCCCATGCGGCTTATAGAAGCACAGGGATCTCTTGCCAAATTGGTGTTGAAAAAATTCAAAACCGTTTTCTCAGCTAACGTAGGCTTGAAGACAATAAGGGGTGTGGATAAAATTGTAAAGGGCGAGGAAAACGCCCTTTTTACAACGCTTTTATCAACTTGCAATGTTGTGTTCCAGAAACTTTCAATGTTGTGGATCCAGAAACTTTCAATGTTGTGTTCCGACACCAAAGCAAAGCTTTGAAAAGCTCCTATAAAAAAGCATAGTGAATAGGGCGAGGTAGATGACATCTAGATGTCGCCCTATGTACTACGTTTGCTACACCGGAAATAGACGACACGCCATTTCTTTAAATAAAATTAGTTTGACTATTGTCAACTAAATCGAATGCTTTGTAAGTGAAGTGACTTGTGGACCACTTGAGGTATAGGTGGACCAGTTGGTAACCACTTTGGGACCAGTTGGTAACTAG
>NW_023459925.1:35299-36680 GCF_013731165.1 Rhagoletis pomonella | reverse complement strand
TCGGACCAGTTGGGGACCAGTTGGTCTTTTTAAGCTCCTGTGGCCGTTTTAAGGGTAATTCTTGGGCTCCTGCACTGCCGCTCGGGGTTTCTGCCTTCTACGGTGGTAATTTTGGGCCGGGTTGCCTGTTTTGGCGGATTGTTGTGCTGTGTGCCGCGTATTACGTGTACCGGGTACCACTTTCTCGAGCGAATTGCTCTGGGGAACCTGTTGTGTGAGTTGCTGGCTTTTTGGCTAGACTTTGAGGAGGGTTTATACACGCATATCGGCGGAAATAGACGACACGCCATTTCTTTAAATAAAATTAATTGGTGCTCGTTTGTATGTACATACATATGTAAATGCATGTGTGTGCACCTTTCTATTAATATCGTTGAATTATTTTAATATCTATTGCAAAATTTTATTCAGACAGGACTAAAAAGTAGAAAATAAATAATATAAAAAAAACTTTTTAATATACAACGCTTTTATAAATGGACTAAAAAGTAGAAAATAATACTTCTCAGTCCCATAGAATTTGTTTTGATAACTTTTGATTTTGAAATTTTAGCAAAAGTCATTATAAACAATCTATGAAATTGAAAATGAAAAACGTGGAGCGCATGCAATACAAAGCATTCGATGTAATTGACAATAGTCAAACTACATAACGTAGACCTAAAATTTCTACAGCGAAAGTAGAACTTTGAAATCGATTTTAAGCGGTCGTTATTCATATACCCACATCATACATTCATATATTACTTTTCATATCAATTCAAGTGTATTACATGCGCCCCACGCTTTTCATTTTCAATTTCATAGATTGTTTATAATGACTTTTGCTAAAATTTCAAAATCAAAAGTTATCAAAACAAATTCTATGGGACTGAGAAGTATTATTTTCTACTTTTTAGTCCATTTATAAAAGCGTTGTATATTAAAAAGTTTTTTTTTATATTATTTATTTTCTACTTTTTAGTCCTGTCTGAATAAAATTTTGCAATAGATATTAAAATAATTCAACGATATTAATAGAAAGGTGCACACACATGCATTTACATATGTATGTACATACAAACGAGCACCAATTAATTTTATTTAAAGAAATGGCGTGTCGTCTATTTCCGCCGATATGCGTGTATAAACCCTCCTCAAAGTCTAGCCAAAAAGCCAGCAACTCACACAACAGGTTCCCCAGAGCAATTCGCTCGAGAAAGTGGTACCCGGTACACGTAATACGCGGCACACAGCACAACAATCCGCCAAAACAGGCAACCCGGCCCAAAATTACCACCGTAGAAGGCAGAAACCCCGAGCGGCAGTGCAGGAGCCCAAGAATTACCCTTAAAACGGCCACAGGAGCTTAAAAAGACCAACTGGTCCCCAACTGGTCCGA
>NW_023459925.1:0-35199 GCF_013731165.1 Rhagoletis pomonella | reverse complement strand
CTAGTTACCAACTGGTCCCAAAGTGGTTACCAACTGGTCCACCTATACCTCAAGTGGTCCACAAGTCACTTCACTTACAAAGCATTCGATTTAGTTGACAATAGTCAAACTAATTTTATTTAAAGAAATGGCGTGTCGTCTATTTCCGGTGTAGCAAACGTAGTACATAGGGCGACATCTAGATGTCATCTACCTCGCCCTATTCACTATGCTTTTTTATAGGAGCTTTTCAAAGCTTTGCTTTGGTGTCGGAACACAACATTGAAAGTTTCTGGATCCACAACATTGAAAGTTTCTGGAACACAACATTGCAAGTTGATAAAAGCGTTGTAAAAAGGGCGTTTTCCTCGCCCTTTACAATTTTATCCACACCCCTTATTGTCTTCAAGCCTACGTTAGCTGAGAAAACGGTTTTGAATTTTTTCAACACCAATTTGGCAAGAGATCCCTGTGCTTCTATAAGCCGCATGGGCATGTGTATATTTTTTAATCTTAAAAAAAAAATTGTAAATGCTATAATCACTTTTTTAAAGGTAGAAAAGGCAAAAAAGGCAAATATCTTAAAAATGGCAAAAAAGGCAAATATCCTTGCACAATTTTTGTGGATTTATATTTTGTTTGTTAAAGAGCTTGGCTTTTATGAAAAAATAATAAACATTAAGTAAACGAAAGAGAAACAGCCAAAATGGGTCAAAATATTGATGACAAGTCATGATGACAAGTGTATGTATAAAATTATTTTTATATTAACGATCTCAAACCAGTTTACAATGAATTTTAAATGTGCTCTGTCGAATTGACATTTTAATATACCTTACGTACATATGTACCTTTGTATAGAATAAAAGTGTAATAGGAACAATTTTTTGTACATTCATTTGAAAGAGACGTTTTTGGATAGGAAATGACTTTTTTCAGACCAAGAGGGACGTTTTCTCATGACGAAGACCTGGCAACACTGTTAATAATTCTAAATTTCTTTTAAAAATGTTGGTTTAAAAATTTAATTATACCAAAAATGGTAGATTGATATATCTCTTTTTGTTAATAAATTTAATTTTTAAAACAAATAAACAAAGTCGAAAAGTAACTTTTAAAACATTCACAAAAGCTGAATGATTAAACAAAAGACTTCAGACCGAAGGTTTTTTTTTTTTTTTTTTTGTTTTAATGAATTAATATACACACATATTATTTGTTAAAATATCGATTATATAACTAACAATATATAAATATCTTCATACAAAATTTTAATTCAATAAAAGTAGCAGTAAATGATTTAATTATTCACTATCACTTTGAAAGTTCGTTATCATACTTAATTCAAAAATTCGCGTTGTATATTAAAAAGTTTTTTTATATTATTTCTGAAAATATGAACGTTTCAAACGTTCCATATTTAAATTGGGCTCCACTTGTATCAACTTACGTCGAGCGCACATTTAGTACATTCAAGGCTTTTCTTCGCGAAAATCGAATGAAAATGCTGCCAGAAAACTTCAAAATGCATCTTGTGGTTCAATATTACTACAACTATACAGATTAAAGTTTTATGAGTTAGAAACTCGAAAGGATAAAATAGTCAAAGATTCAAAGTACAAATTTTTCATATAATGAAACTAGTTCATAGTTTTTCTCTTTTTACTTGTAATATAAGCATTTCTAAAATAAATATATTTTTTGATTGTTCTTCGTATTTTCTGTCTTTTTTTAGTGCCTTATTTTGCTTTTTTTGCAATACCTTTTTTTTGCCTTTTCCTGCCTTTTTCGCTATTTTGTTTTGCCTTTTTTGCCTTTTTTGCAATACCTAGTGCCTTTTCCTGCCTTTTTCGCTATTTTATTTTGCCTTTTCCAGCCTATTTCGTTACTTTATTTTGCCATTTTATAGGTTTTTAGGTCCTAAAAGTCCGTTCCCTGATTATTACCATAGATACGTTAAAATGTTAGCAGCAGAACTTAGTCCTCTGCACGAAATGTTAACATTAGCAACTAAAAATAAACTTAAACAATTAAATTTGACAGAAAAGGCAACTAGGGCTTATGAAAATGTGAAGCAACTTTTTACACAGAAGACTCACTCATTTTGATAAAAAATTGTAAATTTTCACTTGCTGTCGATGCATCGAATGTAGCAGTCGGAGCGGTTTTACAACAAATGAGTAATAACACTTTGGAACCACTTGCATATTTTTCAAGAAAATTATCCCCTACAGAAATTAATTTCTCCACATTTGACAAAGAACTTTTAGCAATCTACAATTCAATTAATCATTTTAAACATTTTCTATAAGGTAGAATATTCACTGTTTACACTGATCATAAACCTTAAACACATATTCTAAATTCTAAATCAGACAGATTACCTCGACAAATTCGACACTTAGAGTACATTGCACAATTTGCAGACGACATTCAAGACATTTCTGGAAAAGAAAACGTAGTTGCTGATACCCTTTCACGTATTCCAGATGTTAACATGATTTTAGCCCAAGACATAAATTTTCAAACGTTATTCGAGGAACAACAAAAAGATCAAAGACTTTGTGACATAATATCTGACCAAAATTCTAACAGTAATTTAAAAGAAGTTAATATTCCAGTACTTAATCTTAATATTTGGTGTGATATTTCTCAACAACCTTTTAGACCATTTATTCCGAATTCTATGAGAAAACCCATTTTTGATAAAATTCATTCTTTATCACATCCAATTGTCCGTACAACTAGACGATTGATTCAATCAAAATATTTTTGGCCTAATATGCGCATAGAAATCAATAATTGGACTTCTACTTGTATAAGTTGTCAAAAATCTAAAATTTCTTAACATAGTAAGACGCCTTTGCAAAAAATTACCATTCGATCTGGACGATTTGAACATATTCATATAGATCTTGTTGGTCCATTACCTGTGTCAAAAGAAAATCATTACATTTTAACTATCATTGATAGACATACACGTTGGCCAGAAGCATATCCACTTAGAGATATTTCAGCAAATTCTATAGCAACAAAATTTGTTTGAAATTACTTACCTCGTTTTGGCATTCCTCTTTATATAACAGTAGATCAAGGATCACAATTTACATCAAAATTGTTTACAGAATTAACTAAATTCTTAGGATCACACAAAATTCATACGTCTCCATATCATCCCCAATCAAACGGGATGATTGAAAGATTTCATAGGACATTAAAGACTGCTATTACTGCTTTGGAGGATTCTACTCACAGGTCTGCAATTCTTCCTTGGATATTATTAGGACTACGTACATCTGTTAAAGAAGATTTAAAATGCTCTTCTGCAGAATTAGTTTGTGGACAAACATTAATATTACCGGGTGAATTAGTTGTTACGAACAGTTATAATAATGAAGTTGATAATACAGATGAAACTCTTTCTAAGCTAAGAAAATATTTTTCAACAGTTAGATCAAAGGTTGTACATCACAATAAAGAATAATCTTTTGTTCCTAAAAGTTTGGATACTTGTGAGTACGTTTTTGTTAAAGATATTCGGAAGTCAAACCTGCAATCACCTAATGAAGGACCATTTAAAGTTGCTTCGAAAGTCAAAATTCAACATGGAAATATGATTAAAACCATTTCAACAGAATTGCTGAAACCTGCAAATATAATTTCTGGTACAACACAAAACTCTAATTCACTATCAATTCTAAATACAAAAAAGAAAATAACATTCAACATTAATGGGGGTAATTAAACTGTATGTTTTTACACTTGTTTAAATTCTAGAAGTTAAATTTATTGTTCTATGAATTTGTTTGTTATTACAAAAGAAAATTTTTAATTATTAATACTTTAACTTTCAACAAGAGCAAACAATAAAGGTATACCAATTTTAAATTAAATATCATATTTGGATATAGTAAGTAAAAGTTAAAAAACATTATTTAAATTGATTAACACGGTGTGCAAATTTACATATGTACATTAAGAGAGGAAACTGGTTACCTTTTTTAATATGCCTAAATTTAAACAAAATATTTTTAGAGTGCAGTTAACGCGGCAAAGATCTGTTTGTGTATTATACTGATGAGCTGACGGTATTCTATTGCAAGTTTTGTTTGATATGGAGGAAAAATTTATCGAGTTAAAATAAGACATACTCCGGATGTGTGTGAATTGGTATCACTGATCGATGCTGATCGGCAATGGTACTGAACTGATACGGCACTTATTTGTGAAGATAGATCTTAACTTGAATTATTATTAGCAATCGATTACAACACATTATATGTACATACATACATATGTGCTAGGGTTACAATGGCCGGATACTACTTAATAAAGGCAAAATTCTTCCCCTGAAGAGGTTTTCCCATTTGAGTTTCAATACGGTTTCTCCTTAACTTTGATGCAAAATTACTCACGAGGCGTCGCGAAGCACGCCGGGTATTTGCTAGTTATTTATAAAATAGCTTACGAAATTTATCGGTTTTAACTGTCCAAATAAAGGAGTTTTACAGTAAGACCCCATATCTGAATAATAAATAGGTTATAGTGACCCGATTAATTTTAATGTGAACTTTATAGGTTATAGCGACCCGATCTTCGCCATTTTCACTGAAAGTATTCTTTCGATAATGAGTGACAATAGTGCAAAATTTCATGTTCCTAGCTGCTTAAGTGGAGGAATTATAACGAAAAATCTTATATCTGAGCAATCAGTTGTATGTGAGCTATAGGTTATAGTGACCCGATCTGTGTAGTTTTCACTCTGAGTTTTCTGTTGATAATGGGTGGAAATATTGCAAAATTTCATGTCCATAGCTGCATAAATGGAGAAGTTATAACGAAAAATCTCATATCTGAACAATCAATTGTATGGGAGCTATAGTATTCCGATTCTTCCGGTTCCGACAAATGATTAATGCATTATAAAAGTACATTCACCTACCAATATTCATCTGGATATCTCGAAAACTGAGAGACCAGATTGCATACAAAAGACGGACAGACGGACATGGCTAAATCGACTCAGCTTGACGTTCTGATCATTTTAGTATAAATTTTAATGGGTCTATCTCTTCTTATTCTGGTACTTACAAACATCGGATCAAAGTTATAATACCATTTCATGCTCATGAAAGGTATAAAACGTATACTAATCGATAAGCATTGTACTGACAACACAAAAATACATTTAAGGAGCAGCGAAGCACTCCGTGTGATTATTAGTATAAAATAATTAAATTAAATGAAAATTTTCAAAGAAAATTTTGCCTGTTACATCCTTCCCTAGATAAAAGCATTGTCTGGCTGTCAAAAAGTTCTCATGCCTATACAATTTGTATGAAGCATACCGAAATAACGCGGCGTCAACGCTTAGCGGTTAGAAAATCCAATTTTGACAGGGTGTTAGGAAGTGAAGTTGACTGTAGAAAACAGCGAAACTGTCATTTTCGTAGTTCACACAAACAAACCTATGCTTATTGTTGGTGTTATTTCTTCATTTGACGTAGCTTTGCCGCTTTTGTTTAGGTATTGCAGTTCGGCGTTAACGCTAGGCGTCAGAAAACGCTCAGCCCAACGCTTTTGTGTAGTTATGGCAGTAGGCTTTCTTTAACCTTTTTCTTTTGGCAGCCATACTTCAAAATTTACTATAGGAGTGTACTCGTACGCCCAACTATCTAAAGTTTTAGAAAACTTTTACTGGTTTTGCGTTCTCGTACCCAAAAAACTTGCAAAGTAGGGGAAATTGAGAGAGCAAAATGTGAAAGAGAGCTGCAAATTTCTGCTGGAAAAAATTTTCCCAGCTAAAACTTGCAAGTAAGAAAATCAGCTGATCACAAACACATGTTTGTAAACAAACAAAAGAAAATATGGCCTTTTTGAGTTATTTATTGCAAATTTTATTATTAATGCTAGTATACAACGAAAAAGTGAGTACATTTAATAAGCACAACGTTTGTTGAGTTTGTTTTTCGTTAATTTGCCATTAACTTCCAGTTTGTTTACTTCAGTGTGTGCTGACTATGGTTGCCGTATGACATTTTTCGTTTGTACCATAATTTTCCTTTAAATATACCAAAATAGTTTTAAATGCAGCATGCTGAAATGTTTTTTTGCTGAAATTTTCGGTTTTGGTAGGTTGATTGTTGAAATGAAAATTTTATAATATTAAAGCTACATTTGTAGCTATATCTTTTACATTTTCTTTTTGGATCAATGATGTTTGTTTGGAGGAGATACTCTTGTTTTTGAATGCGTCACCATGTGATATCACAAATAATTATGAGAAAAATAACTTATTCATTCCGATATAATCAATTTGTATTTTAAAACGGTTTTTCTTATTCAAAACTATTCAATTGTATAAAATGCCAAATCGGGGGAAAATGCACCAAGCAGAAAATAAATTGCCAAATTAATCACCAGTGGCAACTGTGCAAGTGATCAGCTGTTTCGAAAGTTGCAAGTTTTTGCAAATTTTGCGTTCTCGTACTTCCGTTGATATTTTGTCTCTTTGAGAGCGAATGCTGCTAACTTCTCAGAACCTTTGTTGCTGGAGAATTGTGTCCTCTCAATACGAGTACACACCCTATATCTTATCAATTTGCTTCAACTGAAATTTACAAAAATGGCCTCTCTAATATTGTTATCAATATTTTAAATTGTACCTCTAGCAATGCAGCGGTAAGAAGTGCATTCAATTTCATGCATTAGCTTTTGACTGATGCGCGTGCAAACATACCAGCAGACAAAATTTCTAAAAAACTGTTGATTTGGCTCCTATTGCTCTAATAAAGACCTCCCATATTAATATTTCTTTAATATCTGTAATGTAAAGACATCGGTCTTTTACAATTTTAATAAATGTATAGAATTAAGCTTGAGAACTGCAAAATCGAAGCACATAGTTGCACAGTTCATTCGGCAGGGGAAAAGCAGTTGATATGTAAGTGGGTCATTTCCAAACGAAGTGCTATTATTTTGTGCTTTTTAAATTTATTTATGGTGTTAAAAACGAAAAATCAAAAACAGCATTATAAGATCAAAATAATAATGGCTTAAAAGCTGTCTTTTATTATTGTAAGCCGTTCTGTTTTCTTTTGTGAACGGTATTATTTGATATACTTATTATTTGATTACTTACTTCATATAAAAATATTTGTCCCCGCTCAGATTATTCGATAATCAACATGAAAAAAAGTTTAAGCAAAGAAACAATGAAAAAAGGCGTAACTGTTTGTAAATGACTGCCCTAACTTTTATTGTTTTATTCTATTTTCGCCTGAAAATTGTATCAACATAAGATGTGGCTTTCTATTATAATATTGCCCCAACAAAAAGCCTGGCTCCCAAGAAATGCCATGAAAAATGTCACGAAGAACGTGGAAAAAACTTAATATGCAATTGTTTAAAAAGCATGCATTTAATGTTAAAAATCAGTACAATGTTTATCGGTTAGTATACTTTTTTATAATAGTTTCTCAACTTATTTAATCCTTTTATTTACTTTTAAAAAAATAAAATACTTACAAATATTTTGTTTGAAAATAAACACCTTTCAGTAGCAGTTTTAGATGCAGTTTTTAGAATGTATAAAAAAATTGCGGAACGAATACTGAAGCAGCACCACTGACGGTAAAAAACGGCACTGTGCCGGACGGTCTGAACAACTCTATTTGGGACTGGGGCAACGATATTACGGCACTGATATGTGTATATAGACTTTTATTGTAAAAATCACGTATATAATTGATTTGAGGTCAATAAATAAACGCAGATCTAATTCCGATTGTATGTATTATTTCTATTCTCGCTACGGTTACCAGACGTACTGATTTTATCTGTACAATACAGATAATGTACAGATAATGTTTTATATGCCCAAGGAATTAATATAACAAAAAGTTCAATCGTTTTATAGGCATATCGCCGGGTCGTTAAGTACCAGTTGCGATAATATGATGGAGCTTAAATTATTTAAAAGGAAGGCTGACTTTTTTTGTCGAGTGTTGCTAGTTATCTCGAAAATATCTTTCAGTTTCAGCTGTGGTGTAGTGGTAAGCAGTGCGCACTTTCACTCATCAGCACCTGGGTTCAAGCCCTGGTCAAAGCAACATCGCAAAAAATATAGAAAAAGGTTTTTTTCTTAACAGCGGCCGTACCTCGGCAGGCAATGGCAAACCTACGAGTGTATTTCTGCCATGAAAAACAGCTTCTCATAAAAAAACAATCACCGTTCGGAGCCAGCGTAAAACTGTAGGTCCCTCCGCTTTGTGTGACAACATCAAGGCGCACGCCACAAGTCGGAGGAGATGCTCGGCCAAACACTAACATATGTGTAAGCGCCAATCTATTATTATTATTATTATTAATAAAAAAAAAATTGAATATTCGAATCGCTTTTGCCTATAGCTTACAACTCTTTTTAACAATTTACGGACACTGTAAAGAGTTTTACATAAAAGACATGTAGTTAGATATTATTTTTAGCGAATGCTTAGTCTTTAAAAGTTTTTGCGTAGTTGAAAAAATTATGTTAAGCCATGAGGAATTATATATGAAGTCCTTAATACTGGTACTTTTCCACAGTTTGACAAACTATTTTTTTTCAATACTACACTCAAACCATATATTTATTACTTCTATATTGGCAGTAACTTGTTTGCGCAATGTGTTTGGATTCAGAAAGGGAGATAGCTTTGAGCCAAATGTACGTTTTGCGCATGCGCAGGTTTTCCATGTATTAGTATCTGTGAATATATGTGACAAATACATTCAGGCGAATTTGTCGTATCCTCAGTAGCGCTTGAAAATAAATTTAAAGGGAATTATTTTACTCGGGTGGTTATGCCCCTTTGTTGACGATTTTTGCTCATAAAAACTGAAACTTTATGATGAAGCATTAAAATCTTATTTTAAAGCTACCTGAAAATTAAAAAACCGATTCGAAAATTTTTAAAATTATTATCAATTTATTTTTTAAAATTTTTGTCTCAAACATATACATATCTCCATTTTTCACTGAGTAGAGATTTACTCACTATTCAGGTAAAAAGGAATAAATAACCATATTAACTCACTCAAAATTGTAGTGATATTTATATAATATTCGCAATGTTTTTTTGAAATATTTTCCGGTATTTTTTTTTATAAAATTAGAGCTCATTATCTAACAAAAACTATATAAATCCGAATTCCAAGCTTTGTGAAAAAATTAAAAAAAAAACAAGTAAGAGCAGCGCTGTCTTCGGCTATGCCGAAGGCTTCATACCTTTCATGAACATCTGCAAATTTTAGTTTGACAGGTTACTGATTTTGAATACATCTGCATACATCGATAGAGGAGTTACATACTTATATAAAAAATCGCATCTAAACAATCAGAGGTATGGAAGATATACTTTATATGGCACCAATCTAAGTGATTTTCACTGCTATGTGATCGGTATGTAAACCGGTAACACAATTTATTGGATTTAGTTTCCTACATAAAGGAGATATATCGCAAAAACTGGTATCTGAACAATCAGTGCTATAGGAGATAAAGCTTATACAGCATAGCTTTTGACGATTTTCTCAGTAGACTTTGTATTATTATTTATAAAATATCTTACGAAATTTAGCGGTTTTAGCTGTTCAAATAAAGGAGTTTTACAGTAAAATCCCATATCTGAACAATCAGATGTATGGAATATATATGTTTTAGTCACCCGATCCTTGTTATTTTCACTGTAAGTATTCTGTTAATAATGAGTGAAAATGGTGCGAAATTTCATGTTCTTAGCTGCATAAATGGAGGAGTTATGATAAAAGACCTCATATCTGAACAATCAGTTGTATAGGGGCTGCAGGCTATAGTGACCCGATCTTCGTTATTTTCACTGTAAGTCTTCTGCTGATAATGAGTGACCACAGTGCAAAATTTCATGTGCCTAGCTACATAAATGGATGAATTATAACGAAAAATCTCATATCTGAACAATCAGTTGTATGGGAGCTATAGGTTATAGTTATCCGATCTTTTTAATTTTCACTGTAAGTTTTCTGTTGATAATTATTGAAAACAGTGCGGAATTTCCTGTTCCCAGCTATATAAATGGAGGAGTTATAACGAAAAATTTTATATCTGAACAATCAGTTGTATGGGAGCTATAGGTTGTAGTGAACCGATCTTTGTAAGCATTCTGTTGATAATGGGTGCAAGTGCTGCAAAATTTCAAGTTCGTAGCTGCATAAATGGAGAAGTTATAACGAAAAATCTCATATCTGAACAATCAGTTGTATGGGAGCTATATGTTAAAGTGGTCCGATTCTTCCGGTTCCGACAAATGATTAATACATTATAAAAATACACCCACCTACCAAATTTGATCCGGATATCTCTAAAACTGAGAGACTAGATTGCATACAAACAGACAGACAGACGGACAGACGGACATGGATAAATCAACTCAGCTCGACGATCTGATCATATAAGTATACATTTTAAAGGGTCTATCTCTTCTTATTCTGGTACTTACAAACATCGGACCAAAGTTATAATACCATTTCATGCTCATGAAAGGTATAAAAAGTTTTATTAGAATTGCAAGCTTTTTAGTTAAAATTTCTGCAAATTATCTGCGTATCAAAATACGCTTGTAAAGCTACATATTTTATTTAATTCATCTATTTTTTCACATAAAAAGCGCCAGTGCGATATTTCTATAATTTTATTTGTTACAAAATGCATCAAGTTAAATGTAAACTAAAAATTACCGCCACTGCGATTTGGTTTGAATTCAAGTGTAATTTTTTACATACGATTACTCGGTTTTCCTTTTCTTTGTTTATACATCTGTAAGGTTTGCTGACTGCACTTTTAGATACTGCCAATATAGAAGTATTACATATATGACTCAAACGAAGCAACTGAGAAGATCTTAAGTATAAAGTTCGCTAGCTGGTGCAGAGACAAACCGGCTTCTAATTAAAAGTATTTAAAGTGAACTTTAAATAATAAAAATATTAAAAGTAATTTTTAAATGAAATGTATAGAACTCTTCGACTAATTAAACATTGAAGATGGAAATGATCTCATTATTGCTATTCAAAAATGTCATAAAAATAAAATGATTTATTGGCTTCTGTGCAAAATGATGTGTACACTCTTTGTTAAAACGAATAACACTTTTTTTTATGAACTATATTTTATTTATATATCAAAATATTGTTAAACTCTGGGATTTTATAGTATTATTTGTTACTTTTATTCATAATTTCGCTTTGAACAAAAATGTACTAAGAAGTACTGATTTTTTTAGCATGAAAAAGTCTAACGTACTGACTTCGCGCATAAAAAATCTGACAAACGTAATTCGCGGCGCCGCTTCTATTCTCCGTTTAGGGGCCCTTGCGGCTCTCGTTTGTCTTGACAAATTTCTTTGATCTTTACGCATTTTTAAACACTTCGCACTATTCTGTTATTTTAAAGATTTTTTTTTTATATTTATTAACGACATTTTACTTTGTATCAGCCAAAAAACTCTGAATTTAACGCACTTGCTAATTTATCAACTTCGCGAAAACAATGTGCCGAATTCTCATGAAGCCCAACAAATAGACATACATACGTACATCATTGATTTGCTGTTATTTGCGCATGCCACTATAGCGTTGGAAAAGGCAGGCCAGGATTCTCATAAAAAACAGGGCTAAATTACTTTACCATATCAATTCTAATTCGAACTTGCTTATGTACGTATGCATGCATGTATTAAAATCTAATTGGATTGATTGAATGTGTTGAACTAACATTGTTGAGTTTTGTTTTGTGCAGAATTTGCATGAAGCGAAACAGGCATTTCTTTGTTATTTATTCTGCATGCTGCTACAGCGATGTAAAATTAGGTTTCGCAGCGCAGCGGCAACTGCTTTTTTAACGAGCTTCAACTTTATGAAATAAGGGAAAAGCTGAAGATGAATGTATGTATGCCACACCAAGAAACTAACAGTGAGCATGTGCCAATATCACAGCAATCAGCATTTTGAAGTAAAAAAAAAAAAAAAAGTTGCCAAACAAAAAAAACAAATAAAATTTTGTTTGTTTTAAACGCAGCGCTGCTTGTACATACATAAATTTCGCTTTGGGCGCCGCACTGCCTGTACATTAATTTCGCTTTTCGTATGCCTGAAGCTTGCAAAGGTTCTTTTTTATTTTTGCGCTGTGCTAGCTGAGTATAAAAAGAGTGGAGAATAGAGAGAAATATGTATGTGGTTTGTTGATGCTCTCTAAACACAAACGCGTGAAAATCAAACGGCATAGCAATGCGTGATATTGTTGAACAACTTAATACTTTAATTAAACATACTTATTATTAAAATTTTATTTTAAAAATACCACTGTGTCCTATTGTGGTTGAAATATGTCAAATTAAAACTTGAATTATAGAAATCGACCCAGCACATCGGCTGTTTTGCTCTCACGTTTTCTTGGACTTTAATTTTTATATATAGTACTAGCCAATTCCCGCTTGCTTCGCGGCGCCTAATTAGATCTTTTGGGTTGGCCAATACACAAATAGCGCTTAAAAGCAAAAGCGATATGTAAAGTAAACATCTTTAGTTTAAATTGAAACGACTAAAGAGCAGAATCCTCCTCAGACATAGGCCAAGAATAGTAGCGCTGTGATACAACAGCATCGTTTGCCAATCTCTGATACATACTTTATTACATCGACACGTACATTTATTAGCATACATACATACGTATGCCTAACAGCTAGATAGGTGGCTGCTCTTTTTATTTACTTGCGCGTTTGAAAAGATATTTAAATTACAAGATATAAGTTATGTTTTATTAGGGTAGTCAAAAAGAAAAGAAAAATAATAATAAAAAAATAAATAAATGAATAAATGGAATAAATAGGTGTACAGAGTAGTAATAAGAATAAATAGCGAAATTAGTAGAATTAATGTATTAACAGTAATCTGAACTTAAGTAGATTTTGTGGTAGTAGTATGCTTAGTGAATAAAGACTGTATATATATATATATATATATATATATATATATATATATTTCAGTGAAAAAAGGAGATGGCGTGCTGAGTTTTTCTGTCGTTTGGTGTTGGTGTTGCCCTCGTGGCGACTTGGCAGGCAAAAGGGGATATTAGACCTAGGTTAACTGACGAACTGGGGACTTAACTGGACTGATATACTGACGAACCAAGGTCAGGACTAGGGAACTTCACTTCTTTGTTTTGGAGCCAAAGTGAAGTTCAAGGCTGTTTCTTGTATAGACAGATGGGGTGGGATGGCTCCCTCCAGACAGGACTGGCTGGCTACCGCTTTCCTTTTCCCGCAGTGTTGTCTCTCGTTTCCATTTCCTCTATCCGGCATCAATCTTTTTGATGTGTATACATATTTGGTTTCGGTAGGGGTAAAATTTGAGAAGCTGTAACGCATATCCCAGCAGAAAATTTCGAAGGGCTTAGCTAGCATGTGTATTTCAGCATAAAATTTTAATTTCATTAGAACCACCCTGTGTTTACTTGCTATTGTAAATGGTTGCATACATTTAGGCATATGAATAGTAACAGGAAATGCGGTGTGATTGTATATTACTTCCGATTATGCAAACTTCGCACATGCATAAGTTTGTATGTACATACATATATATGTATGAACTCATTTGGTGCAACTGGTTTTGATATTCGTAGATGGTTTTAGGCATAGGTTTAGTAGTCTATTTTGATAAAAAAGCAAGGCGAAAATTAAAAAAAAATACTGAAATTATTTTAACTGGGACCGTTGATAACTGATGAACACACATGCATATTTGTATGTATAATATACATATGTATGGATGATATATGGATGATGATCCAATACTTTTCGTGTTAAATCCTGGAAAAACGTCAAACAGCAAAATCACTCTCTGAAGTAGGAGTAAAAAGTGAGTAACAGCAACACGTGCGGAACAAAAATAGCATCGGGTAAAATCTTGCAACTTCAATCTCCACACAACTCTCCAAAAATCGCTCTAATTTACATGAACCACAGAATACATTCCGATAAGAAAAATTAGATTTAGGAATATAAACAAATAGAAATACTCAAACTATAAGCTCAAGAACAGTAATTGATGCGGTGTTTTCAAGATATTTTAACGCCCTTGAGTCACAAGTATATACAAGTATCATATTTAATCAATCATACCGATAATTTAATGTACTAAAAGAATTAAAAATGAAAATGAATAAAAACAAATTAAATCAGAAAAATGAATAAAATTAAGTGAAATTAATGTTTAATTTCTAACCTAACCTACATGTCTATGTATGTCAAATAATCGCCTAAGAATATCTTTACATATAAAAAGATTATCCACATTTTCGAGCTTAACTCCCTAATATGTAATTATATTAGATTAGCCATACAAAATTATAATTATAAAATTACCCCAGATTAAACTGATAACTTTTTGGTGTCCAACCTAGTTTTATCGATTATACTTGCGAAAAAGAGGAGGAATCTCAAATGTAAAAGTAGACAAAAATTGACGCTAGTAAGGAAAAGAGGTTTATAGCAGAGAAGAAGTTTAACTTTTCCTCGATTTGTGTGAATAACAAGCAAACCAATTTGACAGCTAACAAACTTTGATTGCGATTATATTTATATGCAAACGTACTTTTATGCTTTGCCGTTCGCATATGCTTACACATCAAATTTCATGAGTACTTAGTACCTACGCCTTTTTTTTGTTTATGGCTGTGGGCTGAAAGGAACGGAAAGAGCAACGACAAGGGCTGACGAGCTAAAGCTTACCCGCCATGACTTTCGGTCCAGTACAAGCAGTTACATAACAGACCTTCCAAAACACACCTTCTGCACAGCTTTGATCTATCCTCGTTCTTACACTCTTTTGCCATATAGCCGAAATCCAGGCAACGATAGCACCTAGTTGGTTTGACTACTTTCCTGAGTCTGCATACCACCCAGCTCACCTTTAGCTTTTTTTTCGCCAGCACGATATTTGCCGCTACCGTTGGTAAGCTGATTGTTGCTGTTTGAGTATTGCCATACGCTTTAAGGAGATTTTTTACGGCCGGCACCCCTACATCTTTTAGCCCGAATTTTTCAGATATCGTCTGGCGTAATTTCATCGAGGTCCTAGCACTAGATAGTTACTTCGTGTGTGAGCGCTCTAACTTCAGCTTCATTGCCCAGCACTATTTCAACTATCTCCCGATAGCGCATGTTGGCTGCTTCTCCTGCTGTATTCAGTTGCAGTAGCATCTCGCCTTTCTGCGTTTCTCTAATTTTTGTCACTGCTTTCCCTAGATCTTCTAGGCTTGGTTCCGCCTTAATCCTTTCTAGATATCAGCGTACGACCCTTCTCCTTTCCTTGATATGACAACTGCATCAGGTTTAGTTCTAACCTGCCTTTTGCTACTATCATCCCAGCGCTTCATCTCCGAGTATGATGCAGTCTTTCGAGTTTTTTCTGTTCGCCTTGCTCTTCGCACCTCTATCCATTCATTGTTTTCCTCGCTTTTCTTGCTGGTTGCTTGCCTCAGATGGACATGCATCTTCCCTACCGGCACTGAATTCTCATGGGGAAACGTGTCTCGTACGCTTCTCTTTTTGTTGCTGTGGCGAACTATCGGGGATAGGGTCTCCTTCATGTGGCGGTCTCGCCCGCTTACCCTTGCTGCTGGATCGCTGCAACTCAATTGTTTGTGTGGCTTTCCCCACCCCTTTTTTCATAGGTATCATCTCCGATGATGAGTTTTCCCCTCTTTCACCTTCTGGTATAGGTCAGACATCGCTGAAACAACGTTTATCATTTGCTGATTTGCGTGTCGTTGCAATACCATCATTTTTGCTAGCTCTTGAATTTTGGCACCTAACATATTAAGGGCATCAACGCTGGCCTCAGTGGGTAAGTCTGAGGGGCAGTGTGCCACACTTCTGTTTTTTCCTTGAACCGCTAGAGAGCGGGTAGGCTCTCCCTTATCGTATATACGCGGAATCCGTGGTTGATCGGCCTACGTGCGGTGAGGTCTTACGCTCCGGTGATCTCGCTATTTTTGCGCTCCGCGCAAATGGACTAATGTTGTCCATTGCCCCACGTTCAATACGCGGTCCTCCACTGTGTGGTTAAAATAGCTGATTCCCTGTATGCGTTCGTGTTTTTGCTTTTGAACCGTAGCTTTGCTTAGCTTTTAAGTCTGGAACTTAGCTTTTTCAGCTTATAAACAACTTTCTATCCGCACTTGCCCTATGCTTGTTTCGCTACGCACTGTTTGTCGCGTTCGCTCTTGTACTAAAGAAATACTTGTTGTTGGCCTCTCAAAATGTGATTACTTTCTTTATCCGGCCACTAATCACTGGATTTTTTTGCTGTTTTTTTTTTTTTTGTTAGAAAGCAAAACACAAGATCGCGGAAACAGATTACCTCCGTCAACAGTGTTACTATCACTGACAGGTATACTACACACGGGTTGCTTATCTCGCGGAATACGTATTTCTCGCGGAAATGCACTATGGCTACTTTGATTTTTTCCTGACAGACCAAGAGCATGCATACATACATACGTACACAAAAAGCTGGTACAGTATGCGCGTATAAATTTCGCAAACACCAAATTAGACAACCATGCGCGCTAACATATGGAGGAAGTTCGCTACATACTGAAACGCAAAACTAAAGTTGGTAACAGGAACTCAACCACTCAACTCCGACCTTCCCTGTCCACTTGTGATACCGCGTGGCTAGCAAGTGCTGAAGAGAGCGACCCACTCCCTGAAAAGGCTAGCGGCCACGAATACATACGAGAGGGACTGGGCAACCTTTTCGACACGCCTCCAACAGACAGAGGCGCGACAAGTTGGGCGTGCCCCATATCCGACCACTCCTGCCTTACGACACCGCGGGATTAGCAAGTATGGGTGCTCTGGGGACTGCACTAATCATCAGTTGTCCGTAGGTCACCGTTCTGGACCACTATCCCTTTGCCGCCCCAAGCCGAAGATCGCTACCGACGACCACCCGCCAGCATCACAAGGGACCGCTATTCCTATTCGCTCTCAACCATCGGACAACATCGCTGTCACCACCATCAGGGCCCGTTGCTACTGTCATCAGCACTGGGCCGCCGTTACTACCCGTCAGTAGCACGGACATCGCCACTGTGAACCCTAATGATCGCCGCCCAGGGGCGCTGTCACCGCCACCACCATCAGTTCCCGCTGCTACTGTCGTCACCACTAGGGCCGCCGAAATTATCGTCGCCCCAGGCCGCCGTTACTACCCGTCACGAACATGGGAATGGCCGCTGCGAACCCTAACAATATCTGCCCAGGGCCGCTGTCACCAACAACACCACCAGATCCCGCTGCTACTCTCATTACCACTGGGGCCCCCACACCACGAGCATCGCCACTGCGAACACTAACGATCTCCGCTCAGATCTGGAGCAATTATCGTCGCCCCAGGCCGCCGTTACTACCCGTCAAGAGCATGGGTATCGCTACTGCGAACGCCAACCGTCGCTGCTCAGCATCGCTGTCACCGTCGTAATAAAAAGAGGCCGCATTTACCCTCGCCACAATCACGGCCGCGCACAACACCACTGCGGAGGTCAATGCCGCCCGCATCATTATATGGGCCACTGCCAACGTCACCGTTGAGGCCGCCACAACCACTGCAAGGGGATTGCAGGATGCCGTCGCAATCATCGCTGCCGCCATCACAATAATCGCTGCTGCTCTTATTGCCGCGCTCTTCGCTACGACAGACGCGTGCAACTGCCTATCTCGATGTCGCTGTTAGCGCTCCCGTCGAATGTTCAAATACCCGCCGAGTAATCTCCGACATCGACTGCCGACTCTCTCTCTTAATTCCCTCTCTCCCCTGCATGACAAGTTGCCAGTATTTTATTTGGCAACGTGCGTGTGTGGGTGGGTCATTGTGTTTCATTTGGTGGGTATTAGAGGGATCTTCGCTGGACTCTGGAGCGGCTGAGCGTACCTGAGCCATCTACCTTATAAATGGCGCCCGAGCAAGGTCCCAGCTCTGCGGGCGCATGTGCAAAAACATCAAAAAGCACCAACACTGCGGAAGCGGGCTCATCGAACATACCACAACAAATAAATGACACACGGATGAGCGAAAACCACACCACAACGCTGAACGTCGACTCTCTTGGCTGGATATACCTCTTGAAGAAAGAGAGGTTGGTGGAAGAATGCAAGAGGCATCATATAATCGTAGAAGGGAGCACTGTCGTTGATATGCGCACCGCTCTGAGCAACTTCGTCAGGGTGAAGAGAAACCGTAAATCGACCGAAAAACTTCTCAAAAAACTGGAGATGGAGATCGCCGCCGAAGAGGCTAGCATGGCAAAACCGCCACACGAACAGATCCCTGCAATTAAACTGGGGGAATCCTGAACACCGGGGTTGCAAGACTAACAACCCAGAAACGATACAATATGAGCAATACCGAGGTAATGAGCATGGTCCGCCGTTAAGACGTACACTACTTCGGCGGCGACAGTCTGCACGACTTCTTGGAAAGGATTGAGGAGCTCCTCCACGCCAGATCAAATCCTCCCGACGCTATCTGATATACTGCGCGGCAAAGCACTCCAATGGTTCCGCGTCCGGAGACTCAAAAGCAAGGAGACCAGCAAACCAGGAGGCACGCTTCTTATCCACTCCAGACGAACGATACGATGAGAACACCTGCTGGAGGTGAAAAAAGCGTGGACTCCATCGCTTTCAATGATGCGGAGGAGATGGTACCCTCTCCAGAGATTGGCAGTGCCGCAAGTGGAAAACAGCAATCCTCAAATCACCCGCGGATCAACCGACCACCTCTCGACAAGGTTGGCAAGGCCCCGATGAACGCTTCTATGCGAACTTCCTAATCGAAGGCATATATGAAGGGACACTAATCGACATTGCAACTACATTAATGTACGTCAACGAAAACCTGCGTGTGCACCTGGAGCGGCGCAAAATTCGGCCACAGCCTAACAAACGAAACGTCCAACTAGCAGACCAAACGTGCGTCGCAAGCACGCATTCCCATCTCGCCAAAATCAAGTATAACGGCCGAGCAACAAGCACGCTGGTCACACTTATCCCCAATCTGGCTGAAAAGATGATATTGGGGATGGACTTGTTAGCGAAATGAGGCATTGTTGTGACCCTAGACAACCAGCCACTAGCTCCCGCCACACCACGAAGACCAGATCCTACACCCGCTCTGTGCAGCCTAACGGCGAGGACGCACCTGAACGAGGGACAGAGCGAGAGGCTGGAAGACTTTTTGGAAAATCACAAAGCACGATTTTTAATAAACGCCGACGTAGACGAACTTCTTGCTAGGAGAAGTATCGAACCTTCCAAACGTGCATGCAGCTGTCCCATCATATCATCGAACGCTGGCGAATTACTACCGCCAACTCAACGCCGGCAGCGAACCAGACGCGTACCCGATACCCCAGCATGGAGCAATTCTGGATCAACTGCCACTGAGCGACCCAACCGAGTTATCCGAACGTGGGATCAGGAACTACCAGAAATTGCATTTGCCATTAATACAGCCCACCACGGGTCAACTAAGGCATCAGCCGCCGAAATAAAATTCGGCTTTAGCGTCGTAGCACTCCAACAAGTCAGAACAGAAGGCTAGGTCCCGGAGGAACCTCTAACTGGCCGTCCCGCGATCGTCGAACTATGGAAGGAGATCGCGAAGCACCGCACCACAGCCACCAGCCAACAGGAAAAATATCACGACCTACGACGACGCCCATAGAAGCCCGAAATAGGAGGCAGGGTGATGAAACGGGACCACCCCCCTTTCCTCCGCCGCCGGGCACTTCGCCCAGAAACTCGCACCATAATTTTCGGGGCCCTATTTGATCAGCAGCTATGTCTCAACCAACACCATCAAACTTGCATATGCCGACCACCCAAATAGGCAGCAAGTCCATGCACACCTCCAAGCTCTAAAACCATTTCACGACTAAATACTCACCTTTCTATAAGCACCTCCCCCACCGCGATGCTACAATACACGTCTCTCCTCTACTAGCAGAATCATACCGAAGTCAAAAACCGAAATAGCGCATTAAACAGCAATAAATAAAAGAAGAGGAAGAGAAAATTTATATTCATCAGAAACCACAACAGTCCTTCAATAAGAAACCGTAGCATGTCCAAAGCAACCATATCCAGCCGTAGACGTCGTGGGCGACAACCAGGGCAACCACCATTTGAGGCCGTGCCATGGCGGCCAAACAAACCGCGGATCATCAACGTAAAAATATTCAACGGCCCACCGCTCACCCACGTTATTCCCATGCCGTGCGACCAGATGTACCACACGGAATGGTTCCGCTCCTGTACAAAACCTGAGCTAAAGCTGCCAACAGGAACTCAACCAGCATCAGTTGTCCTTAGATAAGCACGGGACGTATCTGGGGCTTCGGATGTATTCGGGGCGCTCTTGGTTTTCCTCCTCGGAGGAAGACTGACTGGTTGAACGGAGCTGCAAGAGGGGCAATACCCCTAATGCAGCACTCCAAAACCATTATGGGCTAGACCCATTTTTGGCACGGTCTAAACGGCCAGGGTAGCGATCCGTTTGGTCCTACCAATTATTCGACCTTCCCTGCCTACTTATGATACCGTGTAGCTATCGGGCGCACCCCACACCCTGTCTGTACATGCATACATACATACATACGTACACACTAGGGATGTTTCGAATGTGGAATTTTAGACATCCGCGGATGCGAATGCGGATACGAATATCTAACAGCTAACATCCCGGATGCGGATGCGAATGCGGATGGCAAGAATTTTTAAGAAACAATTAGAATCTAGCATAATGGCGAGATCGTTGTTTAAACAGCGCTTACAAGCGAAAGCAGATACATATATCAGATTGTTCTAAAGCTTTTTAAAAAGAATTCTTCTTTCTCATTGGCTGTTTCAGAATTTGGGGAATCTGTAACTTCATCAGCGTTTTTCGGTTTTAGTTTTTGTAATTCAGTTTTAATACTTTCTGCTGCGACTGGTTTGAAAAATTTGTGCTTATGGCGAGGTGGATATGGAAAATAAATTAGTATTTTCCAGGAATGGAAATTTTTAACAAAATTCTGTTTCTAAAGTCGTGGCTGCCAGCCGAATCGGATCAGAATATTGTTAGTTTTTTAAAAAGCACCCTGTTTTTTATAAGCATTCGAATCTCAGGTAGTTACGTAATTCTTATCTTGTTAAAGGTCAGACCTATAGTTTTTTAATTATTTGAGCATTCCCAACAAACATTTTGGTTTGAGCTCAACTTGAGCTTGAGTTGAAAACTAAGGTATTTCTCACATCTCCAACATTGTTTCTTAACAGTACATCAAGTGGTGCATCATATTGAGAACGCAACAAAAAGGGCATTTTTCTTTGTATGAAAAAAGTACTGTTTCTCAAGTTGAGAAAATGCTAGTTCTCAAGTTGAACTCCAATGTAATTCTCCAATTGGCCTCAAAAATATCATTGAAATACTGAAATTGAAATAGTAAAATAACGTTTTTTATTTAGATTATTTACTTTTTGTTGGTAATATTCCTCTTTATTTAGCTTTCGTTTTTCACTAGATGATTAAAAATTCTTTTCTTTATCACTTTTTACGTATCTGCGCGTCGGTTAGAGATGAGTTGGAGAATTATGTTGGATATCAACTTGAGAACTATGAATTCCTCCAGGGTTGGAAAAATATTTTTTTGGTGTTTATTGGGTCGATTCTCTTTATAGCCAGACGTTGATAATTTCTGCTGGAAATCCCTATTGAAGGAGCTTACTCTTTGACTTTTAATAGCAAAAAAGGGACAGTTTTACCACAGAAGTTTTAGCCAATGATTCAATGTATATCCCTATGAACAGAGCACACTTTCTTTTTTGTGTCTAGTAGTTTTTTAAGATTGGTCAAAAAAATCATAATAAAAAAAGAAACCAATGCTGGCACAGAAAAAAATATTGTTGAAAAGACTATGTTCCCTTTGACGTACGTCAAAGGTCAAGTAGAAGTTGGAATTTGTATGAATGCCCATTGATAACGCGGTTATTTAGCTTAAGAAATAATATGTTTAGCGACATTTTTGTCAAAGTTGATATGTATGACATTTGACCAGTTTTGTTACACCAACACTCCCACGACCACAGGCAAAAATATTGGCTACAATTTGTCATTTTGCTTGCCATATATACGTTTTATCGGTGCACTTGAACAACATTCGCATTCGCAAAAGATCCGCATTGACTATTGAGAATTCGTAAGCGAATGCGGATGTTAATTTTAATGCGGAAGTTCCGCAGCTGCGAATGCGAATGCGAATATTCGCAACAACCCTGGTACACACAAAGCTGGCACAGCAAGCGCGTATAAATTCCGCAAACACCAAATTAGACAACCATGCGCGCTAATACATGGAGGAAGTTCGCTACATACTGATACACAAAAATATAAAATGCGAAATGGTTCCGCTCACTTCTCAAACAGCTTGTACTAGCTAAAGCTGACAACAGGAACTCAACCAGCATCCATTGTCCGTAGGTAAGCTCGGGGCGTATCTGGGGATTCGGGCCTATTCGGGGCGCTCTTGGCTTTCTCACTCGGAAAAAGACTGACTGGGTTAAGGGGGGGAATACCCCTCATGTAGAAGTCTAAAGCCATTGTGGGCTAGACCCATTTCTTGGCACGGTCTCAGTAGACAGAGCACCTATCCGTTTGGTCCTATCCGACCTTCCCTGCCAACTTGCGATACCGTGTGGCTAGCGGGTGCAAAAGGGGCGAACCACTCCCTGCAATGCTTAGCGACCACGAATACATACGGGAGGGACTAAGCAACCTTTTCGAACGCTTTCAGCAGACAGGGGTGCGACCCGTTGGGCCTGCTCCATATCCGACCACCCCTGCCTGCTTACAACACCGCGCGGTTAGCCGGCGCTGTGAGGGTTAAAACAGTCCCTTGCAGCGCCAAGCGGCTTGGGCGGTCTTGGAACCGCACTAATCATCAGCTGTCCGTAGGTCACCGTTCTGGACCGCTGTCCCATTGCCGACCCAAGACCGAGATCGCTACCGACGACCACCCGCCAGCATCACAAAGGACCGCTATCCGTATTCGTTGTCATCCAGGGTCGCCGCCACCATCGACGTCAGCACCATCAGGGCCCGTTGCTACTGTCGTCACCACTGGGCCGCCGCAATTATCGTCGCCCCAGGCCACCGTCACTACCCGTAACGAGCACGGGCATCGTCACTGCGAACCCTAACGATCGCCGCCCATGGGCGCTGTCACCGCCACCACCATCAGTACCCGCTGCTACTGTCACCACTACTGGGGCCGCCGCAATTATCGTCACCCCAGGCCGCAGTTACTAAACATCACGAGCACCGGAATCGCTACTGCGAACGCCAACCATCGCTGCCCAGGATCGCTTTCACCGTCGTAATTAAAAGAGGCCGCATTCACCCTCGCCCCAATCACGACCGCATACAACACCACTGCGGGAGCTGATGGAGAACACCACTACTCCGCCGCGGCAGTTCTGTTACAAAGTGAGCTGTAGATAAGACTTATTAGGTTGGTTTCAACCCCCAGATTATGAATACACTTGACTATTGTCTCTGGAGTGACATTGTTGTAGTCCCCCCAATATCGAAAAGGGTCCTACTGCGTTAAGGCTGCCTCTGACCACTTTAGCAATGTGAGCAGAGTGATATCCACCGACCTTGCGTTAGCATGTTGAGCTCTTGAAAGATAGTCTCGAGGTCTATCCATCTCTCTAGCGGAAGACAGCTAGCCTAAAAGCCCTAGGAGAAACATCAACATTCTTCCGGCATTCGGGATGAGCGCGATACTGACCACGCCCCAGGCCTTGGGGATGTACCCGGTCCTCCTGCAGTTCGCAAGTATGACGCCATCGGTCCCCGGAGAATTAAATGGTTTGAACGAATTTATCGCCCAGGCCATGTGACGATCGCCCAGAAGATCGGAGGACTACAGGACCTGAAGTATAAAATATTGCAAAGAAATGCCTTTGACTGTACTTCGAAGTACGAAGTACGAGAGCCAAAAAAAAGTACTGTACTTCCGAAAGAGGTACGGTTGGTCACATTAGGAATTACCCATATATTGTCTAATAACATGACCAAGATAAAGCGTTTGCCTGTGGAGATGCCTCGTAATTATATTTACCGATGTCTCGATGAATAATCAGGGTCGCTATTTTTCGAGGACTACTGATTACAGTTTTCGTGTCTAAATAGTTTTCTATGCATCAACTCAGTACCTAAAGTTACATAATTAATTTAGTGTTTCCACCAGAGTTCAAATGTCTACGAAAAAAGAAGATGCCACTGGACAGGCTACTTTAAAGAGTATTTCAATTCATATTGTTATAATGAAGAAAATGAATAACACTATCAACAGAAAACAATTGCCAAAAATCAATATGTAATACGTTTCGGTCTTATAATTATGCAACGTAGTGCACTATTAACTTGTTTGACTTGTGTTTACAGCAACTTTAAATTCTTTTTGCTTTTTTTCACAATGGTAACTTATTCGTTATTTATGTGTTAAAATAAATACAAAACAAATTTTTTCTATGTATGTGGAAATAAAAACTGTCAAACCAACATTTTATTTGACATTTGTTTCCGTGAAGAGCTTCCGCTTGGCTATGCTCTTATTAATATACTTAGTATAAAATTTGCCGAATTTAGTGGCATATAATTCATTTTATAAATTACCTTTCCAAAAATATCAAACACGTTCACATTGCAGACAACGAATTTTTAGATTTTTGCCACTGTGCGCTGGGCACTTTCAAAATTATATACTTACAAATCCGTTCATTCAACTTGTTCATGTACTACTTTTTGTCAAATGTGACTGGGTGACTCCCTATGTGCACTATTTTGCTTTATTACTCAATTGTTAAGTTTAAAAGTTGGTCGTATTGTTCAACGAGAAATAAAATAAAGCAAATTTGTGTTATTGCGCAGAAATTCTTCCTGCGTAAGCGGTCTTAGAAATTATAACCCTCAAAATGTAGAATTCTACTTTTTGTGTTGCCCGAAAAGAGTGGCGGAAGTATTTTTTCACAGAAGAAAGTTGAATTGAAAATTTTTTTTTCATTTCTTGAGCGTGTTTTATATGCTTGTTTTGTTTTTTCTTGAAAGCTGGAAAATACGCTTTAGGCTCAAAAGTGACATTATCCCAATTACACCTTATAGAAGTGACATAACCCCAAGAAAAAAAATTGGCTTTCTGTCACTGTATAAGGAGTGAAATAATTCCAAATTGTAAAATTGGAGCTATGCCACTTGGAGTTATGTCATGGTGCCTCAGCAATCGAATAGATTCGGAAATCGTCACTAGGAGGGCATTCATTCGACAAACCCTATACAGTTTTGGTTTTATTTTTTTTTTATACAAATTCTACGAAAAAATAACCTGAAAAAAGCTGGCAAATGCAAATAAGGATTAAAATTTTAAAACTAATTAATAAGATTAAAGAAAAAAAATTTATAAAGTCAACAATAAGATACTTTTTTCGCAAAATCTATAAACGACCCTTTTATTTTTTCAAAAAACCTCTGCGACAGTTATTATTTCACGCCTTGTACTTTGCCATTCATATTGTGGTGAACACTACTTAGTAAGCAAAGTCAGATGTGATGGTAAAAAGGTGTAAGCATGGTCGTAGCGAGATAGGTGCAGGGCGCTCGGATATAATTAGGTATAAATCAGAAAAATGTTAAATTAGTTATAAGGCTTAAATTAAAAAATAAATAAAATAAACAAACTTTTTAATATACCACGCTTTTATAAATGGACTAAAAATTAGAAAATAATATTTCTCAGTCCCATAGAATTTGTTTTGATTTCACGAAAAACGTGGAGCGCATGCAATATAAAGCATTAGATTTAATTGACAATAGTCAAACTACATAACATAGACCTGAAATTTCTACAGCGAAAGTACAAATTTGAGATCGATTTTAAGCGGTCGTTATTCATATCAATTCAGGTCTATTACATACGCCCCACGCTTTTCATTTTCAAACTCATATAATGTTTATAACGAGTTTTGCTAAAATTTCAAAATCAAAAGCTATCAAATAAAATTCTATGTGACTGATAATTATTATTTTCTAATTTTTTTCCATTTATGAAAGCGTGTTGTATTAAAAAGTTTTTATTTTAATTATTTTCTACATTTTAATCTTGTCTGTATAAAATTTTATAATAGATATTTTAATAATTCAACTTGCAGTGAATAGAGAACAGAAGACTAAGCAACCAAATCTTTTGTGCTCACGTTTAGTATATACATACATACATATGTACATACATGCACATAGCAGCAATTAATTTTATTTAAAGAAATGGCGTGTCGTCCATTTTCGCTGTAGCGTATGTACTACATATTTTTAGGCACAACATTTAACTTCTTCCGGCGGGGCGACATCTACATCTAGAGTCTTCTAATTGTATATCGTTGATATGATACCTATGACGAGGTTGATATCTAGACTAGGTTGCCATAAATACCTTTGCTATATTTGTAGTATAAATGGTGGTCTGGACATACACCGGTAAAAATAAATGTATGAAGAAAAAAAATATTTTTTGCCTAAAATATTAATTTTTTTTAAAACTGTTGATTATATAGAAAAACGTTATATGAACAGATTAAAGGAATTGTAATTTTTAATTTTTTTTAATTTGTTTGAGCAAAATCGGACTAGTGGTTCTCGAGTTATGTCAAAAAAAGACCACCAAAGGTGACAATTTCCTCTATAGGATAGTTATATATATATATCGATTCCTAGACGTGACCCAGCGAAACGCCGGGACACGTATAACTTCTTTTTTAACGATATAACTTTCTCCGGTAGTTTGAACCCTTCCCGATCACTGACCCCTACCATTTGTCTCACAGTGTTATTATTATTATTATTATTAGTTTGAGCATTTATAACACTAGAGAGTGTTTCCACCTGTTATTTTTTTTTACTTTCAACTTTGTTTTGACCATGCACATATCCCATTATGTTTTACATTGGAACGTAAATTTTTGTATCTATTTCTTATCTTTTACTCTTTAACTGATCTCTATATAAATGACTTCTCCTGTTTCATGCTCTTTCCTAGTGATTACAACAAATACGCACATTGTAACTGTTATTATCTTTTATCGCATTTAACTTAGTTCTAAGTATTGCGAATTGATTGATAAAACTACTTGTTCTTCCTGATTATATTGTAACCTAAACTTACTAAATTTTAAAAAAATTAGCTGCGGAAAGGCTATATTAAAAAATGGGCACTAATGGGTTAAAATATAGTCAACACTGAGTTAAGTCGAAGTCGTAAATGGGTTAAATTATTCATAATTTGCATAATAATAAAATCAAATTAATTTAACATAAGACATTACAAAAACCTGGGTCACCAATGGGTTAATGCATGATCAATAATGGGTTATGACGTCAACAATTTACTCTTAAAAAGTAGTTCAAGCGAGTCTAATGGAAAGGAAATGATTTCTGAATTTTGAGCACCCGCTTATATGGGGCGGCCTCAGTGTGCGCCGCCCAAACAACGATAGCTTACACCACACCACGGCAGTGTTGTGTGGTCGCCAGTGACATGCTTTTGGCACACATTTCTTCGTACAACAATTGTCCGCGGTGCACAATGGGACTACAGCGGCCAAAAATAGTCAAAAACAGACTATTGGATTCTGAAAATTTTTGGAAAAAATTCATATTAGCCGCCATGGGACAAGCTTAAAGTGGATACAGTAAAAAAAAATAAAAATTTATATTTTCGCATATATATTTTTCTAAACATATATCATCAGAAAATACTGAAAGTTCGCTCCAGATAATGCGCTCTCTATGATACAGTACCAGGTTGACCGAGCTGTGCCCGGAGTGCATATACTTTTTAAGCTTTCCATGATTTGGATAGCTTTAAAAAAATATTTTGCAAATAAACAAAAAAAAAATAGGATTTTGATATCTATTAAGCAAATTCCTTACTCTAAAATTTATGTGGCAACCCTATTGCGGAATACTCTGGATTGGATGGTACATATCTTTTGATCGTCTATGTACTGTGTATACATAAAAAAAATTTGATTGAAATTAACAGAATAAAAATTTGTATTACATAGAAACATGGCAACGCTGTTGGAAAATATTTTCCGACCAAAGTTCTTAACAATACCTTTCATTGAATATCCATATTGTGATAGTTTAGATAAATTTTGTAGAATCGAAAATAAGTGGCAACCTTAAACTATTATCCTAAGAGAAAACATTTTGTATATAGGGAAAGCATTGTTTAAGAATCTTCTCTTGGTACTCATAAATAGTAAAATGTTACTATTTAAACAAAAAATTAAATAAATATGCAATTCAAAATAGGTGGTAACCCTATTAAAAATATTTTTAATTAGAGATCATTAAAATACCTACCATTTGATACCTATGTTATGATGTTTTAATTAATTTGTAACAAATTTCGAATAGGTGGAATACGAGTTTTCTCGGAGATAATGCCTATTCGGGTAATATATGTGGATATACATATATATGTTTATATAAATAAATACAAGAGTTGCTCGTTTAATGTAATAAGATTAAAACCCAAAACATTATGGGTGTACAAAATTTCATCAACGTCGTTACAGCCGTTTCCGAAAACCCTGTGGATATAAATATACACACTCTAAAAAGTGCATGTAAAAATACTACTGAAAAGTGTTTATTTTTCAACCAGAATCTGTTCAAGTATACGCACAAGATGTTCAAGATTCGATTTTGAACATGAGTTGTTTAAAATATACACATAAATATACACATTAAATGTTTAAAATTACAAACATTTTGAAGGTAAAAATATATTTTTTACAAATAATAAATACTAAGTGCCAGGGGCGTACGCAGAAATATATTTTTTGGGGGAAAGAGTTTATACTTCTAAATATATGTCATCAGAAAATACTGAAAATTCGCTGTTTAAAATACATTTATGCAAGTTTTATGTACAGAATGAACTAAAAAAATAAACTTTTTAAAGTTTCATAAATTGCATTTTATTTACATAAAATGTACAAAGAACTCAGACATTTTCAACCGGCTTCAAAAAAGGGGAGGTTGTCAGTTCTTCGGAGTATTTTTACTTCTTTTATTTATTTCACCGCATAACTTTGCACTGCGTGAACCGATTTTTTTACCGGAAAGATAGTACCGTCGCCCCGTAATTTGGTTTAGATCCGATCAGTAAATCATGAAAAAATTAACGGTTAAAGATGCACTCAACTTTCAAAAGTAATACAACATTTTACAAAAGAATTTTAATATAAATAAATTAAATAATTTCACGAAAGTTTTACACTTTTTTATTCATTTTTCTATCAAAATTTCTTTAATCATAATAAATTTAACCCCAAAACCCACCCCTTGTGTGCGCTACGTGATAAATTTGATATGTAAAAGTAAACAGACAATGTTTAATTTTGCACACACTAGGAGAGGAAACTGGTTACCTCTCTTTATATGCGTAAATTTAAACGAAATTTTTTTAGAGGAAATTTTAAACATTTTATGTGTAAACTATGAAAATGTGAACAACAAATGTCTAAAACTCAAAAAACAAATTTGAAATTTGTTCTACGCCACACATATGATAAGTAAAAGTAAGCAAGCAGTGTGTAAATTTGCATTCATTAAGAGCGGAAACTGGTTACTTATCTTAATATGCACAAATTTAAACAAAAATTTTTTAGAGTGTTTATACTAGCTGTACCCTGCCACGCACAGTGGTTCGGATAGCAGATCTAGCTGGACGAAAGTCAAAATTTTTTTGGTTTTTAAAATACTTAATGGTACTTGGAATACATTCCTGACAATACATTCAAATAGAAATTGCATTTATTAAAGCATTAACATATGAAAACAAACAAAAAAAGGTAAGTCAACGCCGCCTATATGAGAACTCTATTTTAAAAGCTGAAATTTAACTTAAAAGATTGCTAATTGCACTCACAGATATTTGCATAATTGCAAATTGACTTTATAAACAAAAAATTACACTTACTACGCTATAGATTCAGAGGTCATAACGCAATTTATGTCCACATTGGTATAAGCAAATTTATTCTGAAAAATCGTCGTTTTGATTAATTAAAAAAATAAATTAAAGAGTAGGAAAATTAAAGGCCGCCGAAGGCCGTTATAAAACCACTTGCATATTATTCTTTACACCTTCGCAAATGCAGAGGGTAAGTTCGATAACCAAGTCTAACCAATTGGCTTAGATATTTACATTTTAGTGACGGTATGTCAAATCTCAAAATTCAAAAGTAATTATTAACAGGAATGTATCTGAATATAAATATAAGATCAGTGGCGGATCCACGGGAGAGGGGGGGAAGGGGGGCGGGGGGAGGGGGTAGGGGTTGTATGTTAAAACAGAATAAAACTTGGGGTTATAAAAACTTTGGTTATGTAAGAGTTAAAAAAAAATAGTAACTCGCGAATTTTCTCCTTTCTGAAATCAAAAATAATTATACAACAGGCATGCAAATCTTTAAGCGCTGTTATAAAATTTTTTCTGAAATTTACTTGTGTTTCTTGCTGTGATCTTAAATTTTAGTCATGGTAAATAAAATCTTAAGAAGTGAGTTGTTTGACATTTGGAGAAGTGTTGCTGAAACTTCTAAAAGACAACAAGGTTTCCGGGATTATGTGATTAGTAAATTGAAAGAAATATCTGATGAAAATGCTCGTTCCGAAGTAAATAAAGTAAATTAAGTAAATGACTTTAGATTCGTAATCAGCAACCCAGTAAATCCCCAGATACCCAGTTACATAGAAATCTACCGATTTTTTAAATTTTCGTCCGCCATATTGGAACCGCCACTTTTTAATTTTTGGTAAGTGACTTCAGATTCGTAATCAGCGACCCACAAATCCCCTAGGTAAGAAGTGGTGTAAAGATCCATCAACGAGTATTTGTTTAAATAGTTTCGTCCAGCTAGATTTGCGATCCGAACCACTGTGCCACGCTTTGCTGTGGCATAATTCTGTTATATGGACGATAAATTATTAACGAAACCAAGCATACGTTTCATATGTGTTTGGTTATGTAATAAGTACTCGTGCGCATACAATATTTGTTATTTTTCCATTCTCTGCATAGATATCAAGGATATCTGGTTTGCCGACCCAGGAACACGCAACATCTGAGAAGCAATCCGCATCTAAATCTAAACCATACTTTTCCAAAGTTCGACGTGGAGCATTATTGATTGTGATTTCGAATGTCAATCGAATTGGGAGTTCAAATCTTTTAAATTGAATCATCATCATTAAATGGAATCATGGGAATTCTTAACCTTTGAAAGGCCACGTTAAAATCTTTTCTTACATTACGTTCTTCATCAATTTCTTAACTGCGAGTCGCATTCCGTTGCAGAGTTTTCGCTGATTAATATTCCGCAACATGATAACTGTCAAACCTATTTTTGATTTCAGTATGTGAGGTCTCCCTGGAAGATTAATCGAGTTCAAAAATTTCGTTGGATGGTCTTTTTCCACAACGGTGTTTATCGACGTATATGCTATTTCCTCACGTTGAATAATAATAATAATAATAGATTGGCGCTTACACATATGTTAGTGTTTGGCCGAGCTTCTCCCCCGATTTGTGGCGTGCGCCTTGATGTTGTCACACAAAGCGGAGGGACCTACAGTTTTACGTTGACTCCGAACGGCGATTGTATTTTTATGAGAAGCTGGTTTTCATGGCAGGAATACACTCGGAGGTTTGCCATTGCCTGCCGAGGGACGACCGCTGTTAAAAAAAAACCTTTTTTCTATATTTTTGCGATGTTGCTTTGACCAGGGTTTGAACCCAGGCATTGTGGAGTGGAAGCGCGCACTGCTTACCACTACACCACAGCGGCCGACTCAATCACGTTGAATGCTGGATTGAATAACATTAGTGGTACTCACAACAGTTAGCAAGTGGTCTGGCAGTCTAGTAAAAGAGATGATCAGCTCAAGCAACGACTGTGGTCAATACCACTATTATTTAGTTGATAGGCCTCCTTATTCTTCGCAGCAAGAATAGCCCGTTCACTGAGCCAATTGTGATTCCTAAAATTAATTTTCTTAATAAAGAAACATTCTTTCGATCAATTCTCCTTTCGATGTTTCTAATTTACAAAAATTATCAGGCCATAAAATTCGTCTTAATCTCTCATTGACTGGCAGATTTGCGTTCCCAATGTCCAGTTATTGTCGCGCGAATACTTCAGCTGCAGCGTAGGTATGTTCGTCTTGTCGCAATGTTGACTATTTCAGGCAAGCATTTATCTCTCGTGCTAATCGAGAAACTATAGACAATTTTTCGTAAAATCTCCTGCGAGCAATATCCCGAATGGTTGAACGTTTCCACGCAAATCCCGCAACAATGGATCAAAAGCCTCAAACGATTTTTTATGTGCCATGGTGCACTCATCCCAAACAATGAATTTAATTTTTTGGTAAACTTTGTTCATACCGGATGCTCTGGAAATATTGCACGTGGGAGTTTCGATGATTTATATGTTCAATCGCAGCTAAAGAGCTGAATTGGCAATGTTTGCACCTGGTAATAATGTCGCAGCAATTCCAGACGAAGCGAGGGCTAAGGTAATGTAACTTTTTGATTGAACCGTTGCCAGAATCAATCTGATAAGGAAAATTTTGCTAGTTCCTCCTGGCGCATCCAAGAAAATGGTCCCCCAACTCCGTCATTTATCATTTGCATATTCTTCTTCTACTTTGGCTTTGTAACCGCCTAATCCATTTTGGCCGAGCTCCACAAAGAACGCCAGGCATTTCTCTCTGTGCCAACTTGGTCTCTCCATTGCCACGGGTGCTTCCTATTCGTCTGCTACCACCTGAAACTTCGGATCCTATTGAACGACATGTCTAAGCCAGCGGAGCCGCTCTATATACATTCGCTGCACTATGTACATTTGGTTGTAAAGCTCATACAACTCATCCTGTACATCTTCCGTAAGATCTTTCGCTTATCATTGTCTTAGCTTCTGCGGCATATAACAGCTCGGGCATGATGAGTGACTTATAGAGTGCGGTTTTTGTACGTCGAGAAAGGACTTTACTCCCGAATTGCCTACTCAGTCCAAAGCAGCACCTGTTGGCAAGAGTAATTCTGCGTGAGTTTTCCATGCTGATATTTTTATCGGTGATAGTGCTGGTTCCCTAGTAAATGAAATTCTCCACTTTCCCGAAATTATAACTATCAACAGTGACGTAGGTTCCAAGGCGCGAACGCGGTAACTGGAGCTACTTCGTCTTGTCCTCGTTTACCACCAGGCGCATTCGCTTTGCTTCCTTATCCAGCTTGGAAAAGGCAGAAGAGACTTCGCTATTTTTGTTACCGTTGATGTCGATGTCATCGGCATACGCCAGAAACTACACGCCCTTGTAAAAAAAATGTTCCTTCATGGTTCAGTTCTGCAGCTCTTATTATCTTAACATTTGCATCATGCGATCGTAAATGCTCTTCTGCTTTCGCTTTAATTTGGGAATCCTTGATTGGGAACAGGAGTTCACAATATTAATGATAATCATAATCATAATAATATTATCTCATGTTATTCAAAATTTCTTTACTCGCAATATTCGTAGTAGGCCTTGGCGACCCCAAACGAAATTGCTTTCGATTAAAAGTTGACTGATTTATAATGCTAGGGAATGGTGTCAACAATTTTATGTTTTCATTAAGTATTTTTTAAACAGCTTTCATGCGATTGTTTTTTGTTTTCGGTACTCTTTTATCATTTTGTTATTTGTTTCAGTAGTTTTTAGCCGACTTCAAAAAAAAGGAGAAGGTTATCAATTCGTCGGATTTTTTTTATGCATGTTACCGCATAACTTTGGACCACGTCAACCGATTTCCAGGTGATCCCATACTAATTTGGTTTAGATCCGATCATTGGATCATGAAAAAATTAACGGTACTATTACACCTTTATATGAGAATTGGAGTCGGTGTGTTGTTTGCTTAAAAATTACTTGTTGATCAATTTTTTACATTAAGTAATTTGTGTACCAGCTCTTCGTTGATAATATGATCACTTCGTTTGATAAGATGTTGTAAATTCTACATTTATTTACAATGTTCGGATTTTGGATAAGTGGAAAGATTTAAAAAATTTCCCTGGTAAAGCTTTCCCAAATACTTTTCGTTTGGAACCAGTTATGTAATATTTCATTTCAATATTTTCAGTCTTTACTTTTAGATAGATGATAATCCTATAAAAAATATTTCCAAATCAAGATTTTTCAAATACCTTTCGTTTGGCACCCATATGGCTCCTCAAACATATTTTCGATCGTAAGTCTTCTTAAAACTCTTTAGTTTGATACCCACATTGCAATATTTCATTTATTTAATCAATCCAAAACGGTCCACCCTAATGCTTAATAATATAGGTTCATATGTACGCATACATGTACACTAAAGTGGTCCAAAAATTTATGTAAAAAAAATAAGGTCGGATTTTTAATGCCGCCACCCCCTAGGATTGTTATATACCGAAAAAATATACCCATATTTTTTATTTTGAAATAAAAAATAATTTAGGTAGTGCTCAAAGCGCTCAAAGTTCATCAATTGTTTCTTTACCAATTTTTTCATGGTAACTATATTTTTTAGGTCCTCCAAAGCCCTTAGAAAATGCAATGGGAGGACCAATAAAAAATCTTTAATCATAAAAAGTGGTTAAATAAATAATTGGATATTTTTCTCCTGAAGAGAACCATAGTTTTCCGGTCGAAAAATATTGATTTTCAAGAGTCTTATACCATTTCTACGAAAAATTGTTTTTTCTCCATATAAAATACATGGAAAACATTGAACGCTTTGAGCACTCCCTAAATATTTTTTGATTTCAAAATAAAAAAATAGGGGTATATTTTTTTCGATATGAATCAATCCTAGGGTGTGCCGGCATTAAAACTCCGACTTTATTTTTTTGGACCACTCTAATGTACATATGTATTTATTAGAAACTGTCATAAACTTTTTCCGCCAAATTAACTATTTTTTAACTTCCCCTCCAAACAGTTTTACTG
>NW_023459924.1:40924-45808 GCF_013731165.1 Rhagoletis pomonella | reverse complement strand
ATGAAGATGAAGATGAAGATGAAGATGAAGAGACGCAAATCGCTGGAGACAGAGATTTATAAGGCAATTCTGAAAACTATCTTTCAACTCACCACAGTCTTTCCAAATGCAAAAGTCTTTCGTAAGACAATTGTTAATCCTGGCAACCATCTTGAAAACTCTACTATCTTTCGATAGACTAGTTGAGAGATCTGCTAACGAGGATGTCTTAGTATTATGCTGTGCGCGTTTTAGCAATAAGTTTTTTTTTTTAATAAAGTCAATTTAAAAACATATGGGATATTCTCATTTTCGTTGTTGGTGTTTCCGACAGGGTTGGAGTGTGATGTAATGTGGAACGATTTTCCGTCATCCCTTGTCAAATTTGGTTTGGAGACAAACCGGTTTCCGCGTTGTGCCATCTTCAGTGTCATTTTTCGATTTTTCGTTCGAAAATGACACTGAAGATGGCACAACCCCGAAACCGGTTGGTCTCCAAACCAAATTTGACAGGGGATGACGGAAAATCGTTCCACATTACATCATATGGGATATTCTTCCTTAGTGTTATGCTGTTCGCCTTTTAGCAATAAGTTTTTGTTTTTAACCGAATCCAAAAAAGGAGGAGGTTATCAGTTCGTCGGAATATTTTTTTTTTTTTTTTATGTATGTTACCGCATAACTTTGGACCACGTCAACCGATTTCGATAATTCTTTTTGCACCGGAAAGGTAGTGTCTCAGAGGTGGTCCCATACTAATCTGGTTAAGATCCGATCGCGGATCATGAGATATATATATATATATTTTTTTTTTTATGGGAGTTGAAGTCCGTTTTTTTTTATGCTAAAAATTACTTGTTTTAATTAAATTCAATTTGAAAACATATGGGGTATTCTTACTGAACGTTACCTTCACCCTGCCCATTTTTCTTTTAACTTAACGTTTTTTTTAAATGTGTAAAATTCATGAAAAAACACAAGCTTTCCAATGCCGAGTGGCAACCTAATGTGAGGGTAAATTTCAAGGTCATCTCGAGGTCAGCATGGTTTTTTTTTTTTTATCTGGTAACCCCATCTCGAATTCAGAAAGAACGGAAAAATCTATGTTCAGAGAACATATCATATGTGGGGTTGATTTGCCCGTCAGGGTTATATGAAGCGTCAATCTTCCTATTCAATATGTTTTTTTCACCAAATTTACTAATCGTAGTTTTCTTTTTAAAACAATAAAAATTAAGAAACAAAAGAAAATTAATTTGAAAAACGAAATACAAAAGAATTATCAAACAAGAAGGAAATAGTACTAAAATTTAAATTGAATTAAAAATAATTGTATTAAAAAATAACAATTAAAAAATTGAATAAGATCCTTAAAATTTAAATAAATACAAATAGAATAAGAAATAAATAAAAACTAATTAAAATCAGGGACCGTAACGAGTATTACTTTTATTATAAAAATCACTTTTTAATAGTTATTAACTGAGTTTTATTTTTTGCTCAAAACACACTCGTTATTTTTGTTTTATTTTTTGCTCAGAACGTAATCGTTATTTTTTGAATTTTATTTTTCGCTCGGAAAATAATTGTTTTTTTTTTGAGTTTTATTTTTTGCTCTGAAAATAATTGTTATTTTTAGAATTCTATTTTTTGCTCGGAAAATAATCGTTAATTTTTATTCTTTAACTGTCCCCCACGTTTCACGATAACAGAAAAATAGTTTAGGATTGCTTCAGTTCGCTTGGAGAGCGCTTCCTCGCTGCAGGTGATTTTAATGCGAAGCACCCTCACTAGGGCTCACGCTTGTCTAAACCTAAAGGCAAGCAATTATACAATGCCCTTATATGTAGAAGAAACAAACTCGATTACGCTTCTCCTGGAAAGCCTACATATTGGCCGGCAGACCCGCAAAAGTTGCCAGATTCTATTGACTTTGCGGTGACAAGGAAAATTCCTCGCGGCCTTATTAGTACAGAATCAGTTGCAGATCTCTCATCAGACCTGTATTTTTCACCTTGTGGCATCAGCCGCAAGAAAAAGAGTCACCCTGTATGCTCACGACAAGGTTAAAGTGTAAATAAGTAATTTTTAGCAAAAAAAGAACCGACTTCAACTCTCATATAAAAAAAAACATATATATATATATCTCATGATCCGCAATCGGATCTTAACCAGATCAGTATGGGACCACCTGAGACACTACCTTTCCGATGCAAAAAGAATTATCGAAATCGGTTGACGTGGTCCAAAGTTATGTGGTAACATACATAAAAAAAAAAAAAAAAAAAAAATATTCCGACGAACTGAGAACCTCCTCCTTTTTTGGAAGTCGGTTAAAAATCAGTGCGCATACAGACCTCGATCCAAATTTAGATACGCCGACCGATATTGAAAACTTCATAGCCGCTCTTGAATCTACACTTAGAGCAGCCGCTAGCATTTCCACACCCATAAATACCATAAAGGATATGTGGAAGATAAAAAATATAATTTAACCAATAGGAAACTTAAAATGCTTCTATTGGAAAAACGACGCCTACGACGGATATGGCAGACTCATAGATCACCAGCATCAAAACAATTGCTCAAGGCGGCCACACATGCACTGACGAGAGCCCTCAAGAACGAGGAACAGTACGCACAGTACCGGTACATCCAAAAGCTCTCACCAACTAGCACAAAGCACTCGTTATGGAACGCACACCAAAATCTAAATGCGCCAATAGAGACTGAAATGCCAGTACGGGACCATAATGGCAAATGGGATCGGAGTGACGCAGAAAAAGCAAACACCTGTGCTGCTCATCTAAAATATGTTTTTAGGCCAAACCCCGCAACAAATGATTTTCAAGTACCACCCGTACCTACCCAATATTTCAAAATGTTAGCTGCTGAAACTTGTACCTGAAGAAGCTTCAAAAGTTATTAAGGATCAACTGCAACCAAATAAGGCCCCAGGGCACGACTCAATAACCCCAAAAATGATTATTGAGCTACCAAATTGTGCTGTACTTTGCATCTGTATGCTGTTTAACGCAATCACAAAACATTGTCATTTCCCTCACCAATGGAAAAAGTCGACTATTGTAATGATACCAAGCCCGGAAAGGACAAAACGCAGCCATCTTCCTATGGGCCCATCAGCCTGCTACCGTGTGTGTCGAAATTATTCGAAAAACTTCTCATGCTGCGCATCTCCCCACATCTGCAAGCCCGCAACATAATACCATTTCACCAATTTGGCTTCAGGGAAAAACATGGAACAATCGAGCGAGTAAATCGCATAACAACCGTAATCCGAACAGCGTTTTAAAAGAGGGAATATTGCGCTGCAATATTTCTTGACGTCGCCCAGGCATTTGATCGCGTCTGGCTAAACGGTCTTATGTATAAAATACAGTTGCTACTCCCACAAAGCACACACAAACTGCTTAAGTCATACTTTATAATCGAAAGTTTGCAGTTCGATGTAACACCACAATCTCTGAAGCCCATGCAATCGAAGCTGGAGTGCCACAAAGCAGTGTCCTTGGCCCGATGCTGTATGTCTTATACACCGTAGTTATTCCTACAAACGACCGCCTGATAATGTCCACTTTTGCCGATGACACTGCCATAATCAGTCGCTCCAAGTATCCTCTACAAGCAACTGCGCTCCTAGGCAATCATATGGAAGCTGATGCCAATTGGCTCGCAAACTGGCGAATAAAGGTCAAAGAGCAAAAATGTAAGGAGTAACTGTCCGTCCTTGACTTTGAACAACGTACAAATACCACAAAGCAATCATGTCACTTACCTAGGGGTCCATCTGGACAGGCGACTTACTTGGCGAAACCCCATAGTGGCTAAAAGGACTCATCTCAAGCTGAAGGCTAATAGCACAACGGAAGACGAAATATGTATCGAAGCTTTTAGTGCACCCAAATCATTTAGCAAGATCTTTATTGCGTGTCAACAGGACCTCAAGACTATGTAGAATTGACTTACCAGCCCAGTCTTTTCTTAGGGCCAGTTAAGAAAATACTCATCCCAACTAGGGGATGTAAATTGAGTGAATATATTAAGATTCGAAAACTTATTGTTAGGCTCTTAGGAAGGGAGATTCAATAAATAAAAATAAAAAGTTAAAAAAAACTTTTTAAGATTTATTTTTTGCTCGGAAAATAATGGTTAGTTTTTGAGTTTTACTTATTATTTTTTAAGTTTAATTTTTTGCTTGAAAAATAATCGTTATTTCATGAATTTTATTTTTTGCTAAGAAAATAAAACTTATTTTTTTGTGTGTTCCTTCAAGCAATATCACAAAAAGGAAACGACCTACGAGCTTTATCGCCAAACCTGCTTGGGTGCTTATTGCGAAAAAGAACAATAATTTTGTTTAAGCTTCTTAACCTCACGGATAATAAGCGTATGCGTGAATAGAGGGGACGACAACATTGAAGTTTTAACGCCCCTGTGGAGTGGGAAATAAAATACAGAGAGTAAGATACAAAAGCAGAAACAAAGACAAAGGCAAAGACGAAACCACATCCACTCACAACCTACTGTATTGAAGGACGAAGCCAATGATAAAGATGAAGAACTGGACAAAGTTAAAGATAAATAAAAAGACAAAAATAAAGATAACGATGAAGATGAAGATGAAAATGAAGATCAAGATCAAGATCAGGATCAAGATGAAGATGGAGATGAAGATGGGTATAACCATAAACCCCAACATGAATATGAAGATGAGGATGAAGATGTAGATGGATATGAAGATGAAAATTTTGATGAGATTAAGAGGAAGTCGAAGATGAAGAGAGGATGAAGGTGAAGATGGAGATGAAGACAAAGATTTTGATGAAGATGAATACGCAGGTCAATATGAAGATGAAGATGAAGATGAAGATGAAGATGAAGATG
>NW_023459924.1:37972-40824 GCF_013731165.1 Rhagoletis pomonella | reverse complement strand
AATAGGACTATAACAAGATTGTTTCGAATGGATCGGTCCCTGGTCCCTTTCTCTGAAAACATGGATCATATATGCTAAAAAGCTACCTACGTACCAAATTTTAAGCAAATCGGACCATAATAAGATTATTTTGAATGGATCGGTCCCTGGTCCGCTTCTCGGAAACATGGATCATATATGCTAATATATGCTAAAAAGCTACCTATGTACGTACCCAATTTTAAGCAAATCGAACCATAATAAGATTTTTTCGAATAGATCGGTCCCTGGTCCACTTCTCGGAAAACGTGGATGATATTTGCTAAACAGCTACCTACGTACCGAATTTTAAGCAAATCGGACCGTAAATAAGATTTTTTCGAATAGGTCGGTCCCTGGTCCACTTCTCGGAAAAAAAGGATCATATATGCGAATATATGCTAAAAAGCTACCTACGTACCGAATTTTAAGCAAATCGGACCATAAATACGATTTCTTCGAACAGATCGGTTCCTGGTCCACTTCTCGGACAAAATGGACCATATATCCTAATATATGCTAGAAAACTACTTACGTACCGAATTTTAAACAAATCGGACCACAAATGCGAATTTTTGGAATAGATCAGTCCCTGGTCCACTTCTCGGAAAAAATTTATCACATATGCTAATACATGCTAAAAAGCTACCTGCGCGCCGAATTTTAAGCAAATCGGATCGTAAATTCGATTTTTTCGAATAGATCGGTCCCTGGACCACTTCCCGGAAAAATGGGTCATATATGCTAATATATGCTAAAAAGCTACTTACGTACTAAATTTTAAGAAAATCGGACTATAATAAGATTTTTTCGAATAGACCGGTCCCTGGTCCACCTACCCGAAAAAAGTAAAATTTTTTTAGCCTAAAACATGGTGGTACCGAAAGCTATTTGTATGCAAAATTTCATGAAAATCGGACCAGCCGTTCGCGAGATTACCTGTTACAAAAAAAGGGACTTCTCTTTATATAATTAGTATAGATAAGAGGGCGGTGAAACGCCCATTTTCCAAAATTTTATACTATTTCTTGGTAAAGAATTGTTGCAAGCATCAATTTTGAATAAATTAGCTTTAATATTTACTGAATTATGGAAGATTTCGTATTTCGCCAAGTTACCGTCCTATGGGATGTGGGCGTGGTTATTGTCCGATTTCAAAAATTTTCGGCCATTTCATATGTTATACCAAGGCCAACAACTATGCCAAGTTTGGAAGAAATTGGTGCAGCGGTTACCAAGATATACATATGTAACCATAAGTGGGCGTGGCTAAGCCCATTTTCCAAAAAATTATAATATTCTTATTTTTTTGTGTAAAACTTATTGCAAATGTCAATTTTGAGTGAATAATCTTCAGTAGTTACTAAAATATCACAGTTTTCGTATTTCTGAAAATTACCGTTATATGGGAGGTAGGCGTGGTTATTGTCCGATTCTGCCCATTTTCAATACCATTCGTCCTACGCCAGAAAGAAGTGCACATACCAAGTTTCGTTACGATATCTATATTTTTACTCGAGATATCGTGTGCACAGCCGGACTTACGGACAGACAGTCACCGCTTAATCGATTTCTCTTTTCATTCTGATCATTTATGTATACATTTGTCTATATCTATCTCGATTCGTTTTGCCTGTTACAAACAACCGTTATATGAACAAAGTTATAATACCCTTGTGCACAAGTGCGCTCGGGTATAAAAACAAAACTAAACTAGCTATTATATCACATGAATGTGCGTACAATTTTTTACTTTTTTCTGAGCATTTATGAAAACAAAAAGACAAAAGATTATAGTATTTAGTATAGTAATGATCAGATCCGAAGAGGTAAGCAATAAAAAATCGAATTCAAGCGCTTAGAAAAGCATTGAAACATTGACATTGCTCGAAAAACTACAAAAAAAAACTTAAGTACAGTTTAATGTTTTGTTTTTTATACAGTTCATTTCAAGGGCTGAAAAATTACAATGGACAAGCAAGTGTTGCTTGATATTCCAAATAACAAAGATCAGTGCGTGGAATAGATGGAGTTTAAAATTGGATATTTCCAGTCGTGTAAATGCATCGATAGTTTTCACTTTTTTACTACTACTATTAATAATATTGCGATTTATATTACACAACGATATGAAACCTTCATTTCTTTTCAAAACTGAATTTTTTTTTTAAATATTCCTTATTATCTCTTCGATAACTCCAATGCCTTTCTTATTGCAATTTTTGTATCCCAGCAGAAATACATTTGAAGTTACAGTTAATAAACACCAAAGCTGTTGTTGTGTGATTGTTTCTAAACATTCGTTTATTTCGACGAATAAGATTGAAATGTTCTTCGATGGAAATTGGGAAATAGTCGAGAATCTAAGGATTATGGTTAATCCCTTTTAAAGTTTTAAAACTCCAAATGAAATAAGCTCAAGAAAAATTTATTAAGCTAATATTCTTAAGCAGTACGGAGCCCTCAATAAATTAGCTAATTTTCCTACTATGATTTTCTAGATTTTTTTTGTGAACAAAGAGCACAAGACAAAACCCATGTTTTCAACAGAAATATTTCTTGCGGAAAGAGTGAGACAGCAGGCTGGGAAATATGAGATTTTAAAATTTACATACACAAAATAATAGAAATTTTTTCTTGACCGTTTTCTTAAGAGATCCGTACTTAGTTTTACATATTCAAATAAGCAAAAATGCATGGTCATTAAAACTAAGCTTCGAAACCCTGAATAATGAAAATAAGAAATTCCAAGCATAAGCTTAAAATTTTCGGCCCTGGTAATGATGCACCATGAATCTCCCTATCTATAGTAATTCTAGGGATGGGCCGGAAAG
>NW_023459924.1:37032-37962 GCF_013731165.1 Rhagoletis pomonella | reverse complement strand
ATATCCGGTAGACTGCTGCCCTTTATAAATTTCACGATATTTTAATAATATGTTTCTTTTGTTTAGCGATATACTTATGACCAGGTTATTTGCTTTTTCGAGCTGAACTATCCAATACGTAATTAAGAACAGCGCTGCCGTTTGGTCTAATTGGACCAAAATTGGTGGCTTCATTTTCTTTTGGTAGTTCGGTTGGTTGGATAAAGCTTTTGGTAGGCAAAAATGTCTTAAAAATGCAACCAAATTGCAATTATAGTTGCGATGAAAAATTGGATAAATAAACAATTGGGTATTATTATTGGGAATCTCCTGCAGATAAACAGAGTTTTCTGGTAGAAAATTTTGGTTTTTAACAATTCTACACCATTTCTATGAAAAGTTGGTTTTTCCCCCATATAAAATACATAGAAAACTTTGGGCGCCTTGAGCGACCTCTAAATGTTTTTTGATATCAAAATAAAAATATAAGGGTATACTTTTTTCGGTATAGAACAATCCTAGGGGGCGAGAGCATACAAATTCCGACTTCACTTTTTCACATGCATTTTTGGACCACCCTAATGTACATATAGTTTGACTATTGTCAATTAAATCTAATTCTTTGTATTGCATGTGCCCCACGTTTTTCGTTTTCAATCTAATAAATTTTGTGTGATGACTTTTGCTAAAATTTCAAAATCAAAAGTTATCAAAACAAATTCTATGGGACTGAGAAGTATTATTTTCTACTTTTTAGTCCATTTATAAAAGCGTTGTATATTAAAAAGTTTTTCTTTATATTATTTATTTAATATTTTTTTAGGAATATATCATCTTCATCTTCATCTTCATCTTCATCTTCATCTTCATCTTCATCTTCATCTTCATCTTCATCTTCATCTTCATCTTCATCTTCATCTTCATCTTCATCTTTATCTTCATCTTCATCTT
>NW_023459924.1:26706-36932 GCF_013731165.1 Rhagoletis pomonella | reverse complement strand
TTTTTTCGGGTAGGTGGACCAGGGACCGGTCTATTCGAAAAAATCTTATTATAGTCCGATTTTCTTAAAATTTAGTACGTAAGTAGCTTTTTAGCATATATTAGCATATATGACCCATTTTTCCGGGAAGTGGTCCAGGGACCGATCTATTCGAAAAAATCGAATTTACGATCCGATTTGCTTAAAATTCGGCGCGCAGGTAGCTTTTTAGCATGTATTAGCATATGTGATAAATTTTTTCCGAGAAGTGGACCAGGGACTGATCTATTCCAAAAATTCGCATTTGTGGTCCGATTTGTTTAAAATTCGGTACGTAAGTAGTTTTCTAGCATATATTAGGATATATGGTCCATTTTGTCCGAGAAGTGGACCAGGAACCGATCTGTTCGAAGAAATCGTATTTATGGTCCGATTTGCTTAAAATTCGGTACGTAGGTAGCTTTTTAGCATATATTCGCATATATGATCCTTTTTTTCCGAGAAGTGGACCAGGGACCGACCTATTCGAAAAAATCTTATTTACGGTCCGATTTGCTTAAAATTCGGTACGTAGGTAGCTGTTTAGCAAATATCATCCACGTTTTCCGAGAAGTGGACCAGGGACCGACCTATTCGAAAAAATCTTATTATGGTTCGATTTGCTTAAAATTGGGTACGTACATAGGTAGCTTTTTAGCATATATTAGCATATATGATCCATGTTTCCGAGAAGCGGACCAGGGACCGATCCATTCAAAATAATCTTATTATGGTCCGATTTGCTTAAAATTTGGTACGTAGGTAGCTTTTTAGCATATATGATCCATGTTTTCAGAGAAAGGGACCAGGGACCGATCCATTCGAAACAATCTTGTTATAGTCCTATTTGCTTAAAATTTGGTACGTAAGTAGCTTTTTATCACATATTAGCATATATGATCCATTTTTTTCGAAAAGTGGACCAGGGACCGATCTATTCGAAAAAATCGTATTTACGGTCCGATTTGCTTAAAATTCGGTACGTAGGTAGCTTTTTAGCATATATTAGCATATATGATCCATTTTGTCCGAGAAGTGGACCAGGGACCGATCTGTTCGAAGAAATCGTATTTATGGTCCGATTTGCTTAAAATTCGGTACGTAGGTAGCTTTTTGCCTGGATAAGCTTATAGATTCCTGTTTTCCAATTTTCATGCAATTTCGAATATAAATACCTTTGAGCAACCACCATATCAAGGGGCGAATTCGTCACTAGGCAAGATTTTTTTGCGCCAATCAGAAACAAGGGATACTGTCAAAATATAATTATAATATATAATATATCTCAACTAATATATATTTAGAAACCCGTTTGTTAGTTTTCGCAAGGCTAGAGAGCGGCTGAACCGATTTTTTTGAAACTGCCACCTGCCGCACGTGTCCCAAGGATGGTTTTAGCCTGAAAAAATCTATATGTAAAGGGGGCGTGGCATTTCCCATACAAACCGAATTTCTCATGCTACATATCTCTGAAAGTGTGCATGGTAGAGTTTTGGAAATTGGTATGGAGATATACGAAATCAATCGCATACCCTTCGAGAAAAATTTTAGCCATTGTAAAAAGGGGTGTGACATCTTCCATACAAACCGATTTTTTCATACTGCTTATCTCTGGAAATTTTTTGGTAGAGTTCTAGAGTTTTGTATGGAGATGTACGAAATAAATCGCAAAATTGGAACTATTGGAAAAGGGGGCGTGCCATCTTCCATACAAACCAAATTTTTCGTACTGCATATCTCTGGAAGTGTTCATGGTATAGTTCTGGAACTTGGTACAGAGATATACGCAATCAACTCTTGAGGAAATATTAGAACTATTGGAAAAGAGGGCGTGGCATCTTCCATACAAACCGAATTTTTCATACTGCCTATCTTTGGAAGTGTTCATGGTAGAGTTCTGGAACTTGGTATGGAGATATACGAAATCAATCGCATACTCATGAAAAAAGAGGACGAGGGGAGCGTGAAACCTCCCATATAAATCGAATTTTTATACTGCATATCTCTGAAAGTATTCATGGTACAGTACCGGAACTTCGTATGGAGATATGTATAATGATTGAAATCAAGCCCATACTCATAGAGAAAATTTGGGCTATTTGAAAAGGGGTGTGAGGCCTACAAACGTACCGACCTTTACCTATCTTTGAGTGAATTTTTTTATTCTTCTGTAGGTGTGTTTGTGAGTGAAATCCTCCTAAATGGTTGTACGGATTTTAACGAAACTTTTTGTGTATTTGAGTGGGTCTCTGGATGGTTTAGTTTCACAATTTAATCCGACAGTTGGCGCTGTAGTTGAGTTATTACTAAAAACTTTATTTATGATCCGATTTGGCTAATGTTTTAAATATGTATGCAATACTATTGCAAAAACGTGCTGCCAAGTGGTGCTGAAGTCGAGCTATTACTTAAAATAGCCAAGTGAGAAAAGGGGCCGTGAAGGTCAGATTAAATGGACCTGTTGCACCATTGAGTATATCGAACGCTCCTGCGTTGCGATTGGCCCAATGGATGTGATTTTCCAATATTATTATGCGTTCAAACTTTTAAGGTATTTCGTCTGAAATAAGTATATGTATATTGCATTTCTGTACAACAATGATTCGCACCCATTTTGAAATTGCCACCTACTATACTGTAAAGCTTCTAGGACATTCACTATAGAACCGGGTCATTGTTGCCGCCAGGGAGTGAAGAGGAACAAATTTATTTCGCTTTGCGAATATCCGTGCTATGAAATGCCGCACAACTGGAGAATTTCAAGAACGGATATAACACTTTCCTTAGGTTATTTAAAGCGGCAAATGACCACCAAACCTTAATCTTAGCAGACAAATGTGCCAATGAAAATCGTAAACGTGAATTGTTGGTGAAAATGTTGGACCAAAAAGTTTCAGTAAAATAGATAAAAATTTTGGGCGGGACGAAGTTCGCCGGGTCTGCTAGTGATCTCATATATGTATCTCGATAACCGTTCTACCAATTTGTACAAAACTCTGTACGGTTATTGGGCTTGCCACGTGGAAGCAAAACGTTGAAAATTATTGAAATCGGACTAAAATTACGGCCGCTTTTCATATAACGGTAAATTTCAGAAATGCTTGAAACTTCAATATTTCGAAATTTAAGGACGCTAATTTACTCAAAATTGATACACCCCGGCTTACCATGTAGCGGTAGCTTTCGGAAAGGTGAAAAACATATATTTAATACTTGCGCCGAGTATTTAATGTTCGGCTCCGCCCGAACGTAGACTTTCTTACTTGTTTGGTATTCATTTATATGCGCTTGCTACAAAATTTTTTACGGTCATCTCACTTAGGACTAGTGTTGCCATTTGAGCCGTTTTCGGGTTGGGATAGCAAACAGCCGGAGAAAATTCGGATTAGCCGGCAGATGATTTGTTAGCCGATTTGCAAACAAAAAATTAGCCGTTTTTAGCCGATTTTGCTATTGGTTATTCGCCTTATTTTATTAAAATTCAAATATATAAGTTTCTATTTTTACAAATTTAGTGATCCAAAATCTATTAGAAACGGCTAGTCTTGTCTCGGAGAAAATTTTCAAGTCGGACTGTGTTACATTAAATTGAAAGACAATTTTGCTAACCCGAAAAGTCTGAAATTTGCATGTAATATATGGTGTTTGTTAAGTAATCAGCCACATATTCATAAAAAAATAATAAATATTAAATAAACTAAAGAAAAATAGGCAACAATTACTTAAGTGTCGCGTCAGAGTTTGTATTTAAGAGAATGTAGCGGGGATTTTCTTCATAAAATTGTTGTTATGAATGTCTTAAATTTAAGTGTGAAGTTTTACTTGCAACACTTAGAAAATAAAAGAGCACGAATTTCAATGTGGAGCAAAACTCTCTGGGAAGACGATACCTGTGAATAATTGCATCACGGTTCAAACATACTTTATTTTTGTTGTTTTTATTATTTCCGCGTTGGTGGCCTTCGGCCGACCTAGAAGAAATAACCTCATCAGTCCAACTCCGGTTGCGCCACCCACAGAATTTTTGCGCAAAATCCATCTCCAAATTTACAAAAAAAGTGCATTTTTCAAACAGAAATTTTTGTTTTACCTTAAAACTTAATCCCTTCGATAGACATATACATATGTGCAATTTTTTGATTCCGGTCGCGCGTTTGGGCACGACAACCCAAAATCCTTGTATAAATTATCGAACCGTACCGCAACTGTCTTACTTATGCATTTTTCTATAAACAAAAATTTTATAAAATGAAATTGCAGTAGTTTTCATCTTATGTGGATAACTCTTGTCACAAATACATAGTTTCCTGCTTATATTTATGTATATATATTTTTTATCAGCACCACATCTTTATCAGAAAATTCCGAGAATCCAAAAATTGGTACTGTTACAAGTTGGAGGGCATCATTTTAACTCAACCTCCTCCCTATTCCACGGATAACGGAACATCGTTTAGAGGTTTAAAAATGTTTTGCGTCAGCAATTTGTCATCAAAGTGCATTAGATCGTATTACGTACTCTATCCTGGGAAAAACTAAAAAACTTAATGTTCGAACCTTTGCTCAGGTGTAACGAATTCTAGCAGTTTGGAGACTCGCAACACTTTTAATATTTCCATCCAACTTCACTAGCTTCAAAATTTTCTTTTACTTTTTCAAGAAACAAAAATTTTGCTGCTAGTGAATCTGGTAGCACGATTTTATTTAAATGACACAAACTTGTTAAAAGTGAAGTGGTCAGCAAAAACAACGAATGTCAATAAATTAAGCTACCCTCTGTTTTTGTATCATTGCGTTTTCTTTTCTCGATATAATGTTGCCCTGCTTTCCTCAGACCTTTCACAGCTTTACGTGTTCATTTCTCAAAATATTGCCCTCCCACTAAGCAAATAAAATATAGCCATTTTGCAGGACAAAAAGCAACCTACTGCAAATGTTGCAATATTTATGAGAAGGCAAAATTGTTCAATAGTAAAGAAAACGCCATAAGGTTGTAATTTATCTCTTTTTTTATATTTAAGTAATACAAACATGACTTCTGATGTAAAGCTTAGCTACGTATAACTACAGTTTCCTTTGTTAAACAAAAATAACCAAAAAAAATTTAATGGATGTACTAGTCTTTCTAATGGCAATCTTTGTATTTATATAAAACATGTGAATTCTAGTTGTAACATTTTAGTCGTTTTTAGCCGTTTTTTTGTCCAATCTAGCCGGTCGCCCCAATAAGTTCTGGCAACACTGCTTATGACGCTGTGACTGCTGCTGCAGAGTTTCCAAGTAAATATGACTTCAAAAATTATATTTTATAGTAAAATGAAAAAACTAATAAATTCAATTATGTTTTTATCTAGCACCGTGCTGTATGGGGTGCTTTTAAGAAAGGTAGAAAATAAACGTTGAGTAGTTGAGATCAGTGATGATGCAATTGCGTTTCTGTAATTTATAAGCACGTGTGATTATCAGGTCTATTCTACGCTGGTAACAAAACTTTTGTAACGGGTTAAAAGGTTTCAATCAATTTTTTAACACATTTCGCATTCTATGCACTCTTCTCATAAGCTTGCAACAAAATATTGCCCCGTGAAATATGCAATACCCGAATTTCGGCAAAAGTTCATTGCTGAATCGCTGAATATATCTACATATTGACAACGTTACCCTCGTACCTAGAGTTGAGGTTACAATATGTAGTAACAACTTTTAGCTTTACAATTTTCCGGTTACAAAATCATTTGTTAATGCAGAATAGAACTGTATATGTGTACAAACCAAAAAATTAAAATAAAAAAAAAAAAAGAATGTGTACCGAATGATGGTTTGTTGGAAGAACATGAACACATTAAAAAATATGTTTTGCTTAAAACGTCCAAATATTCCTCTAAAACATTCGAGGCACATTCAACAAGGTAGAAGTCATGATACAAATATTTAAAGGTAAAACCGCTCGCTCAATTCGTCCGCCACTGGGTTTTTTTTTTACCTTTGCTAGCATAGTTTTCTCTCTCGAAATGCTTCTAAAGTCAAAGAAATTCAAAATAAACAAATGAAAATTTATGATGTGAAATATTTATTTATACAGAAGTTGAAAAAACTAAAAAAATTGGAAACGAAAAATTAGTTGCTGCTTTAACGGCTGCCCAAATTCCTTTTCCTCTGCAAGCAAAGCAATCTAAAGATCCTCAAGTTCCCGCAACTATCGTATATACAGCAAAAATGGATCGAGGTTTGTGGTGTTATGAAAACGAATGTTTTTCAGAATTTATTTTTTTATTCCAATACTTAACTCTTAAGTATATTAGACATTAAAAAAGTTTGTTTCTTCTAAATTTACATCGGAACTTAACTTCAATAATTTAGCTATTAAATTTGTGCAATTCGAAATTTCCTTTCCATGAAATTTATTAAAAATTACTTTCAGTTTCTTTATGTCAACAAGGATTTCTTGTTTAGGTTTTATCAGACCACCATTTGAAATTCGGTCTATCCATGTTATATGAGTGGGAGATTTTCTTTTCATATTCGGTATGATAAATCCTGCACCTGGGAAAAAACCCGTCCGCTTAGAAATACTCGGTCGCGATGGGCAACAAATAAAGTCACGCGCACACGTGAAGAGTCTCCCAATGAAACATCGCAGCAATTTGCCCACCGTTGTCGTCTCACTTGACAATTCGGAGGTTTAAAATAACGCACAAGTTGGTTGTCCTGACTCTAGTCAAACTCGACGCACGCCCGAAATTGCTTTTCATTTTATTATGTATTTAAAATCCGTCGCACAGCTCACAACTGAAAATTTAAATTAAAAAAAAAAAAAAAAAAATTGAATAGTATAGGGCAAGGTCAAGGCACATAAATACAGGTACAAGCCAAAATGACGTTGCTCTCATGAGAACCAAACCTTTAAACTTCAACTTGATTTTATTTTATTTCCTATATTTCGTTACGCTTAAAATGTCATGTCGTTTGTTTTTTTTGAATGTGGGTTAAACACAAATTTTAATTAACATTTGCATTTTTGTAGTGTTGTGCTAAAAATGCAGGACCTGAAGCGTTGTTTTTTATGTGGTGTTAAATATAATGCAGACATCACTAATTTTTTTAACGTGCCTCAATACCCTCGGCGTAAGGAGCGTTGGGAAAGCAGCTGTGGGGTAGAGCTGCAGCGAAATGCCTTGCTGTGCGTTAAGCATTTTAAAGCAGCAGATTTCATAAATGCACCAGGAGGTACAGGAAAGGCACGTTTGATGCCAAGTGCTCTTCCTATGACCCTTATGTCGCAATCATTATTTGTGTTCCGTTGTTTTATTGATTGCCCAACGTTATGCCTAGTACATATATCGCTTTATACAAACATTTGTATATTATACAAAACTAAAACAGGTACTATAAATATAAACTTTCAATGTATAAAAAAATAGAAAAGAACATACAAATTAACAAATTTTAACTAAATAAAATAAATAAATAAATACAAAACTTGAAATTTACTTAAAAACGTCAACCAGCGAAATGTAATTTTTTTATTTTTCCTTACACACGCTCATTTTTACTCTCCCGAAAACTTTGCCTTTTGTAGGTTTGATGTCAATTTGGCTTCTACCTGTTTTTATTGTACCATGGGGCAAGGTACATTGAACAGGTAGTATCAGTAGAGCAGCTGATTTGATTTTTTTTCAAATTATTTGGTCTCGGAAATGTCAAATATTTTTAATTTTTTCTCACGAAAATTATAAGTTGTTAAAATCCATTTGCTTGTGAAACCTTTTTCCATACAAAACAAGCGATTGAATAGCAGCTATTGGAACGTTCGCCCAACTCGGCAGCACGACCGCTGATTACTGGGCCTTGCAAAGGATGGATCAATGCTTCGAGAAGCAAACAAATTTACTAGGAAAGAATGTTGCATCAATTTTTATTTTTTCCAATTTCAATTTTTTATTTATTATAATTTTTTGTATTTCACATGGCACGCTTTGATTTAGAAGAAAAAATTCAGAACAGTTGTTGACACTTTCGATACCAGAAGCAACAACAAAATACACGAAAATGTTGTTTTTGCTCTACTGATACTACCTGTTTAATGTGCCTTGGTATAGGGTTAAGATTTGACATTTCAGTCGTAGTTCTAAAGAGAGAAATTTCGAAATCACTTCAACCTTGTTATGCCTTGAAAAACATTTTACTCGCCATACGTGATCTACTTTCTTCAAAATAAAATATCATGAGTCATTATGAAATGCGCAAATGTTCGCCAATAACGCCACACATATTGCGAACAGGATCGAACATATTACAAGAATAAATAAATGCTGCACAATTGGAGAATTTCAAGAATTGGTTGGACCAAAAAATTGCAATGAACAAAAATATATTTTAGGCGGGACAAATTTCGGCGGGTCTGCTGGTATATATATATGTATAAGTCAACGCCTTTGTTAAGGTTACTAAAAGTCAAATGGTAACTATATTTACTGAAATAATAAAAAATATTTAGGTATATGTCTCCAACGAAAATTAATGCACTGATTTGTTTACTTATTTCAGTGCACATGTTAAATAAAAGTTTGTTCCAGAATTGAATTTGACATTATTTTTTACATATGTAAGTCTGTACCATAGTTTCCTGAGTTCTCTTATGAGAATTGCCATATTTCGGGTCGAGGGGTCAGATCACCTCTCACCCTCTTGGATACGGCCCTGCACACAAACACATTTGTATCATAATATCATCGGCGTTGTCTGGTTATGTATGAATAAATGAGAATACAAAATTAAGAGGGAAAGTGCTAGTCATCAGATTGTGTACCAATATAATACCCATGAAATTATCATCAATCTTTTCACTGCCGACCTTCGTCGATTAAGCTTATTTGTGTACTTAGTTATGTACATATGTACATACAAACATACTTGTAAACATACATTCACCCTTACTTACATATGTGCATAGTACATATATTTACATGGCAACAATACGAATGCACCCTGAAATGAAACGCGGAAGTATTTAGTTAGAAAACAAGCTGGTTTATTGGGGGGAGTGCCATACTAGTTCGTTATTCATTAGAACTATATCAGTTGTATAGTGACCCATAAATCCTTTACATATTTATGAATTTTCAAAACGATTGCCAAGAGACGTTTTTTTAAGGCGTACAGATTTTGCTTATGAGGGTAATATTAGAATCCTCCTAGCATAGTAGAGAACTATATTTAATGATATTATAAATTTTGCAGAGGCTGAAAATAATAAAATACAATTTTCAGACATAAGTATTTTTATTCTTTTATTGGGTATTTTTTTCTTTTTTTGGTTTGTTTTATTTTTTTTATATAATCTTTAGATTTTAATGTTTTAAAAACAAAAAATAAATTTTTTTCAATGAATTTTTATGATGGTAAAGCATTTTGTTTTATTTCCTAATGAAATTGTTGTTGAACCAAAATTTCTTCGCTTCATTTTCGCGTTTCGCGTAGTTTTCTAAGTTCTAAGTTCCGTTAAGTCAAGTTAAGTTGCCATAAACAGGCTTTAAGCGTGCTGAAAGTTGCCTCGCTTAAACATATATGTATACATATGTACATACACACGAGATTTTGAAGTTTTTATCCAGACGTCCAATCGAAATGTTTCGAGGAATCACAGGAAAGGTTTTGCAGATTGTGTCCAGAAAATGTATTCAAGTTTCAGAAAGGACCCTCCGATTTCTAAAAAAAATAGCTTAATTGCGAAAAATTGCAGTTTTTTTTGCTTTTGTCGATTTACGCGAGATGAGGGTGCACCCAACCTTCTACCTTTCCAGCGATACCTTATACCTTGAATTGCGAGCACTAGTGTAAAATACATAGAGCTAAATTGATTTTGGTACGTCTTGACGCTACATCATGTTTTGGTAGGTATGTATATGGCCGATTATTTGACTGGCTACGTTGCATTCGTACACATTTTTTCTAAAATATGAATCAATTGTCCACTAAACAACACAAAACCAACTGGGATTTTTAGGTGATATGATCAGGCACGGTCAAGTCTATGTGTACGTAAAAGAAAGGTGTAAATAAATCCTTGGGTTTAAAAGTTATAGGCATTCGAATGTGCACTGGCTACGTTACACTATTTGGAAGTTTAATGATGGGTTGTGTCAGAAAGTTTGAAATTTCTGCGAAACGGGTTAGCGAATATTGCCAGGTTTTCAGTATGTCTTCTA
>NW_023459924.1:24931-26606 GCF_013731165.1 Rhagoletis pomonella | reverse complement strand
TACAATGAATGCAGGTGGTCATCTGCTTACCCAATTGTTGTAAATTTTAGGTTTTTGGCAATTTTTGCACATTAAATTTTGCAACGTTATACAAAACACGTTACACGTACGGTTCGCTCGGGCAAGGTTGAACCAAAAGCCTTCGTTCATCCATTTTTTCTTCGCATTCTTATTCTGTCATCATAAATAACTGTTTGAGCTTAAATTGGGATCTTCTATTGCAGGATTAAAAAAAAAAACTCAATTATCCTTAAATATTCTAACTAGGTCAAAAATCATCCTACACTAAAGTCCTTGACCGGAAAATCTTCGTACTATCATCGGAAATAATATTTATTTAACTTTACTACAAAAACCCCTTATGTTTAATAACTTAAAATATGCAAAAGCTCCTCTAAAGTACCATGTTGTGTGTTTTCTTTTTAATCCTTTCTGAATAATTTTTTTTTTTTCAATGCCATCCAAGACAATTTCAAATCAGATACGGTGATTTCCAAAATTTTGTTAGTCTTAGATAAAAAATGTTAATGCATTTATCGCAGTTTTATAGAAAAGTTATAACATAAAATTTTTTTTTTTTAAATAAATAGATTTATAAACTCTTCATAGTCTCGTGTAGACTTGTATCAGATTCTATAAAATTGTAGTGTTATGGGCACAATCACGTGTAATGGGCAGATAACTTATCAGTTTTATACGTTGCAAAAAATCTAATTGAATTATAGGCATATATATACTCATATAGTCAAAATCTTAAGAGGCAAAGATTTCAAAAGATATTTCGCAAATGTTAGTTTCGCTTTATTTCAATAGAATAGTTATTATAGTTTAGCAGTATAATGCTCAATTCGCAATTGTTCATTTATATTAACCGTCCTGTTCATAGATTGCTACCCGGGTGGGTACCTTTCGCATATTCAAGTACAATTTTTTTTATAAACTACTGATAGTCACCAGCTAAAATTTGGTGACGCCTTAGAACTATTAATTTTCTACAAAGTGGAGCATGATGAAAATATTTATAAGGTACCATCGCTGAGAGCCAACTTTAGGAATTTTGACGTTTGCTAGCATTTTGAAAATTTCTCCCGCCGTCATTTCGCATTTGTTTGTTTTTATTTTCACACAAACCAAAGAAATATATTTCTGATGAAACAACAAAATTTGAATATACATACATACATATGTAAATAAATAAATGGAAGAAATTGTCTGCAATGGACATCTGCGCGCATGTTAGGCGAAGCTTTTGGCATGCATTTGAAGATATTTTACCGTAAAGGCACTGCACTTTTGCAAAGAACTATTTGTGCTTACATTGGGTCAGGTGGTATGGCAAAAAATTAGTCGAGCATACATAGACTTTGGCAAATCCGTTTTCATAACACCACAAACCTCCATCCATTTTTGCTGTATATACGATAGTTGCGGGAACTTGAGGATCTTTAGATTGCTTTGCTTGCAGAGGAAAAGGAATTTGGGCAGCCGTTAAAGCAGCAACTAATTTTTCGTTTCCAATTTTTTTAGTTTTTCAACTTCTGAATAAATAAATATTTCAAATCATAAATTTTCATTTGTTTATGTTGAATTTCTTTGACATTAGAAGCATTTCGAGAGAGAAAACTCAAACGTAAAAAATAAACCCAATGGCGGACGAATTGAGCGAGCGGTTTTA
>NW_023459924.1:16437-24831 GCF_013731165.1 Rhagoletis pomonella | reverse complement strand
TTACCTTTAAATATTTGTATCATGAAAGTGGAGAAAAAATGAATTTAAATGTAATTTCATAAGGATGGTTTCTTGAGTAAATTAATTTTTTATTATTAGTTCTCATGGCTGGGGTAGCCGAGTACCACTAGCAGTTCTCATGTAAATAATAATTGCTTACATAACATTCAAAAGATGATAAGTTTTTATACCCGAGCGCACTTATTCTCAATGGTATAATAACTTTGTTTACATAACGGTTGTTTGTAACAGCCAAAACGAATCGAGATATATATAGAAAAATTTATACATGAGTGATCAGAATGAAAAAAGAAGTAGATTAAGCGGTGCCTGCCTGTCCATCCGACCGCCCATCCGTCTGTGCACACGATAACTCGGGTAAAAATTTAGATATCTTAATGAAGCTTGGTATGTATACTTGGCATGGGTAAAATCCCCATAAAACGGTAGTTTTCAGAAATACGAAAACTTAGATATTTTAGTAACTACTACAGCTTATTCACTCAAAATTTATATTTACAATCATTTTTACTTCGATATTTCGAAATTGATACTAACAACAATCCCTCGAAAAAAGTAACATTATTATAGAATTTTGGAAAGTGGGCGCGAAATCGCCCACATCTAACCATGCATATAAGTTTATCTCATTATGTCTAACTGAACGTTATATCGAAGCTGTTTGAAATAGGGATAAAACCTAAAACGCTAAATGGTAACCCCTGCTTACCATTTAGCGATAGTCTCCGGAAAGGTGAAAAAGCTATATTGAATACTTGCGCCGGGTATTTAATGTTCGGCTCCGCCCGAACATAGACTTTTTACTTGTTTTAAATTGTCTTCACTTGAAAAGCACTGCACGCTAGTCGCAACCACAGGCCGAAAATAACTGGTCCACACTTAACACATTGTAACTTTTTCTATCATTAACCATTAATTTTATTTTTTTTGTGATATGTGTATATGTCACTATGAAAGCGTTTTATGCGAGGGAGCTTACGGTTAATGACTGTGAGAAATGTAATCGCTAACAAAAATAAAGGCCAACCGCAGTTATTTATGCAATTTTTTTTGTTGAAAAGGGGAGTTAGTAAATTTTATTATAGTGCAGAGAAAATATATGATGAAAATGCAACGAAGTAAAACAAACTATAAAGAATTGGAAATAAAACTACTTATTTTTATTCACTCAAATGACCACCATTATCAATTTTTTTTTACAAACTTTACACACTGAAACTTTTTTATCACTACTCATATGTCAAAAAAAGCTGCGGAATTCAACGCCTGATTTTCGGCCCATCTTTTTCCCTTCAATAAATAAACTATACTGACTAGAAGCAAACTACCGAAGCACTTTACTCAGTATTTTTAACATACCTACTTGGATACCGTTGCATTTGAAACAAAAACGTTAAAGAAAAGGTAAATTCGAAACGTAAAAAAAAAACAAATCAAATAAAAGTCTAACCAATGCAGATAAGTCAAAAAGTTATTGTGAGTGATTTATAATTTATAACAAGAAATAAGTGACAATCTGTGACACAGCAATAAATGGGCCAGTCATTTTCGGTCTCTGGTCGCAACTCAAATGATAATCATTTCAGTTATATATAAAACATTAGGACTGTTCAGGATCTTGTGCATATGCTCTTGCATTTGCATATTCGTTGCATTTGTAAATTCACAACAAAAAAATAAACACGGTTGCAATGGAAACAAGCATAAAATTTGCAAATGCAATTCCAACTGCAAATCCAAGACCATTTCCATAACATCCTGGACAGCCCTATTGTACTTTTGCATACAAAGCAAAGGTCACTGCGTTAATATAAATTTCAAATTCAAATTAAGAAGAGTAATTTGTAATCAATATGTTTCCGTTAACTCAAATAAACTCGCAGCTTACTTGATTTTTTTTCAAAATTATCAAAGATACTGTCTAAACTGCCTTGTGGTACCTGGGTATCCAGCCATGCGAACTAAGGAGAAAAATTATTCAAGAATATGACAGTTAAATATGTGTTATTATTTCTTGCTAAAATGAAATAAAAATAGTTATCAAGTCAAAAAAAAACTTTAAATAAAAAAAAAGCGCTGGCCAAGTTACACTTATTTATTATGTAATTGTGCAACGAAGTCAGCTATTATTTCTTTTTTTCTAATCCTATACTAATACAATACTAAGAAAACATGTTATATATCCTTTTGGAAAGGGTACTTAATTACCCAAAAAACAACTTTTTTAGGTTTTCACTGGCTACGTTACACTTAACATTTGCGGTACATTTCATTATGACTTAATAGGAGTTCTAAACAACTTTTTCGCTAACTTGGAACGTATCCTGTTAAACTAATTTATTTTCTATCGTTCAGAACTTAATCGGCCAAAATAAATCAAGGAAGGCTTATATTTTTGTACTTTTCCTTGTTGAAGTATCGAAAACTGTTTTTTAGGTTCGTGAAAAATTCTTCGGACAAAAGGAGCAAAATATTAAACACACAATGCTTGAACATGATAAGAATTAGTGTCAGAAGCAGCTGACAGATATAGTAAATACCAATAGTCACCAATATGTACAATATTTGAAAGAAAGAAAAATTGGACTGGTTTATTTTCCTGTGGAATCGACCATATATGTTTGTCTGTGCAGGCGTATTTTGATAACATTTTTTTCAAACTTCCAGGAATTAAAATATATAAAGTTAAGAAGACGTTTCGATTCGGTTGCCATTGTGGGCGTTGCTGGTGTCTGTTTTAAAATTATAATCGAGTTCAAGACCCCTTGTATCGTTTCGAATCTTAAAGTATGTTCACATATAAATATTATTATATTATCTCAATCAAAGCTCGTTTTTTTAATCACCCCGTTTCTCAGATTATTATCCATAAAATTTATTGTGCTTGTTATTCTCACATCTCAAGGCAAGGTTATGTTTCTTCTCTGTGCCATCGTGATCACTTTTTTCTGCTATATAAAGCAATTTAAATATGTTTTAACTTAATATTTTATTAAAATTACCTTTACAAACCTCTTTTCCTTGCTAGCGTCCATTTTTGCTTACTTTTACATTTGGCATTTCTCCTCTTCTTCGCAAAAATAATCGGTAAAAGCAGGTTGGACACCGAACATTTATCGGTTAAATCTGAGATTATTTTATAATTACAGATTAACAAGGGACGAATTTTGTATGACTAATCTCTTTTTCTAATTACAGATTAGGGAGTTAAGCTCGAAAATGAGGATAATCTACTTATATGTGAACCTAGTATTAAATACGCATTACAAAAGGGCTGTTCGATGAGTGCACCAAAGCCGTAGAACAGTGCATAGCGTCTGACATTTAAGCGCTGGTTATACTTACATTACGGTTGGTTGATTTAAATGGATTGTCAGTCAGGGGGCAAGCAATTAGAAAGTTTGCCATTTTGATTCCACAACTCGTGCAACCTACTGCCATTTGGCGGCTTTAATAAATTTCAGTACGTCATACAGAGAGAGGCAGCTGCACTCTGAAATATTCTGCAGGAATAGTTTGCCGAGTGTCTTTAGCTTCATCCTTGCGAGGGCTGGACACTCGCACAAAGTTTTCGACTGTCTCTTTTGAGCCCGGGCCATCGCAGCTGCGACAGAACCTATTGAAGGGCAGTCCTATCCTTTCGGCATGTACCCCAACGGGCCAGTGCCCAGTGCACACTGCAGTAAGTTTGTAGGCATTTGTTTTGCTCATTCCTAAGAGAGCTTTGATTTTGAGTGGATCGTAGGACACCCAGAACTGCTGGGAAATTCTGTAGGATCCTGTGCAGTTCCACTTCTGTCTGGCCTTCGAATGATAAATTTCGGTAATTTTTGTCTTAATCTCCCTGAGCGAGGCGCCCATGTCCACCGCGTGGGACACATCCAGTGCGGAGCTGCCGGGCAATTCTATAGGATCCTGTGCAATTCCACCTCTGCCTGGCCGCTGAATGATAATTTTCGGTAATTTTTGTCTTAATCTCCCTGAGCGAGGCGCCCATGTCCACCGCGTGGGACACATTCAGTGCGGAGCCGCTCCTTGCTAGTTTGTGCGCTGCCTCTTTTCCGTAGATGCCCCTAACAGAGTTAGAAGAAAGTGCCTGAATAGCCGCTTGGCTATCCGAGGACGTTCACTTGCGTTCTCGCGCGTACATTGTCTTTGATGTACCTTACTGCCTCCTTAATAGCAAACGTTTCGGCCTGGAAAACGCTTGCATACTCTGGTGGGCGGAAGGATAATTTTAGGTTATATTGCTCAATGTAGACCCCAGCACCAACGCCGCATTCCATCTTTGACCCATCCGTAAAGACAGTTAAGCCCTGCAAGTACCCGAAATCTTCCTGATTCCAGTCACTGCGGCTTGGGAATTTCGTGCGGGGTTTATGGTGAACCCAGGTCTTCGACAGGATATAGTCAGTGGGCAGCGCTTTAATTTCAGACGATATTGCGTGTAGGATGGAACCGTGCCCGAACGGTCTTTCCTTCCAGAGCCCCAGACGCAGTCTGATGGCGCTGTTAGCAGCTGAATTCTCGATGAAGATATCTATAGGTAATAAGTCAAGAAGGACGTTCAAAACGTCCTTCGAACAGGATCTCATTGCGCTTGTTACGCTAGCAGCTTTGAATTCCGCTTAGCTTTTAAACTACGTAATCCTTAGTAAGGGCTGGCCACCAGACCAGCGCCCCGTAAGAGATTATGGGTCGGACTATAGCTGTGTAAATCCAGTGCACAATTCTTGGTTTCAAACCCCATCTGTTGCCCAACATTCTCTTGGCTGCATAGAGAGCCACCGTGGCCTTCCTAGCACGCTACTCAATTTTTGGTTTGCAGTTAAGTTTGGGATCCGAAATGACTCTAAGGTATTTCACCTTCTTTGACAGATCCAGTTCCGTTCCTCGGAACCTCGGTTTATTAAAATTTGGTAATTTTGTTTTATTTGTGAAAAGCATAAGGTCAGTTTTCTCCGGGTTTACGCTAAGAGAACAGCGTATGGCCCAGGAATCTACTATCTTTAAAGTCTTTTCCATAATTTCACTTATGACCGAAGGAAACCCGATACCAGTATCGCTACATCATCGGCGTAAGCCACCGCTTTGATTCTCTGAGAGTCCAGCTTTACCAGTAGTTTGTTTAAGACCATGAGCCATAGTAACGGTGATAGCACTCCTCCCTGTGGGGTGCCTCTCACTGTTTATACGGCCCTGCTTTGGTACCGCAATTCGGCATGTAATACTCTGCTCCTTAGCAGAGACAATATCCAAGCCCGGACACAGTGATCAGTCCCTGTTTCCATAAGTCCCTCATGGATGGAATCTACACTGACACTCGATGTCTATAAATGACGCCATTGTAAATTGTTTATAGTAGAGCCAACTGTCAATTGTACGTACCACTTCATGTAGGGTAGTCTCCGTTGACTTCCCTTTCAAGTACGCATGTTGATAGCATGATAATTTGGACGCCTTGTCGCTAACATACAGATCCAACAGCCTCTCAAACGTCTTGAGTACGAAGGACATTAGGCTTATTGGTCGGAAATCTTTAGCATTGTAATGGCCCCGTTTGCCCGCTTTAGGAATACAAATTACCTTAATCTTCCTCCAGCTTAACGGAACGTGGTTCAGTATTAGGCACCCTCTAAAAATTGTTTCTAGGACTGGAATGATCTTCTCAGAAGCTTTCTGAAGCATGACTGGTAGTATTCCGCCCATACCCGGTGATTTATAGGGTGAGAAGCTGAAGATAGCAAATTTTATTTTTTCCCTCTCTAGTAGCTCCTCTAAGAGGTCCTCGGAGAGGGTTGGTATATAGTCTGGGGCATCGGTTTCCACTACATTGATTTTGCACCCTGGAAAATGTGTATTCAGAAAGACATTCAGCGACTCCCAGCCGACTCGGTCCATGAACCATCTGACCTTTTTATATATGTTGACTGTGAGTGCCCTTTGGCAAGGATTTCGCTTAATCTCGCAGATTCCTTGGTATCCTCCATGGATTCGCCATACCTCAGCTGCCCCGTAATATATGTCGTGAATTGGCATCGCAGTCGAGTAACACTGGACTAGCTCCTGCTTGCCTTTGTAAAGTGACGACTTCCTGTGGCGGATACGGCCTGCCGTGTGCCATGTATACTGACGATATAAGACAGCTTTGTTTATTCATCATCTCCAAGTTGACGACTGTTGTATCCGGTGAGCTGAAATTGGAACATAAGAAAGCTTTAATATGTTTTTTAACCAATACACACGCGCGGGGTTTACCTGATATACTAGTGTTTTTTTCCTTTGGTCTCTTAGCGCTAACCACGCCTTGAGTGATATGTATATTATTATCTTAAAATTTTGATTACATTAAATTCAATTGAAGGAGATATGGAAAATAAATTTAGACATCAATAACATTTAAAGTTTGTTAGAGCTATTTTTAAAGTAGTATGTAAAACATTTAAATTTAAAGTTTTGATCATCTCAGAAATTTATGATGTTTGAAATAATATACAAAGTGCCTGCGAGTGGATACAGGCTGGTTGTACAACTACGGTTTCGGGATGATTAACTTAGTTAATAAAAGTTCAGGTTGTACCATTAAATGCTTTTAAGTTACTTATAGTATGTTTTACAAATTCTGTGAGCAATTTGATGAGGGAAGATTGTTTTGCTATCGCCTTCAAGTCCAATTCTGGGACTTCGTGTTGCTGGCATGATATTCTGTGGTGATATCTGGCGCAATCATAACGAGGGCAGTCTTGGAGCAGGTGGCGAATTGTTTGCGGGGTTCGATTATCGCATGGGCAGGTGTCTTCATTGATTCGTTTCATTCATTGTAAATCGTTTCAAATAAGTTTTGTTGAACCCATGACCAGTAAAAAGCTGTGTCATTTCAAATGATATTCCGAATATTTCACGGTATAGTTTCGCATCGTCAATCGTTGGGAAGAAATGTTTAGTGCTAGAGCTAGTCGTTTCTTCGGCGTATTCACGCTGTCATTCTGCGAGCGTCTCTAACTGTATTAGCCGCTTGGGATAGCATATCGGGTATGCGGCGTATGAGAATTCAGCTGTTGTACTTGCGGCTTCTTTTGCGTGCTGGTCGGCAAGCTCATTTCCTTCAATACCGACGTGTGATTTAAGCCAGTAGAATTTTACTTCATGGCTTTGACAAAGACCGTGTAATGCCGGTGAATCGAGACAACGAGTGGCATAGAATTGCTACGATCTCGGATAGCTTCGAGACACGATCTACTGTCGCTATATAGATACAGCTTACGCGTTCTAAGCTTATTTTGGGCCCATTCCATGCGAAGTCAATTGCAAGGGCCTCAGCTTGGTAAACAGAGCAGGCAGTGTGTAGGGTAAGCTTGAAAGGCTCCCAAACTGCATTTGAATGACGGATGACAAACGCCGTGCCGCATCCCCCATTTTGTAGTTTGCAACCATCAGTATATATCCGTGTGTCGTCATTGATACTAATGGACTCTAATAGCTCCTGTGACTCTATGCATTCATATACAGTTGTTTGCTTTTGTACCGGATGCAATTGATCTCGAGGCGGAACACGGTGCTGAAGAGTCGCGTGGTCAGATATTTCATGATATGATCGCGTTGCTTTCACATTCTCTATCCGGATGATTTCATTGATCTTCAAATGAAGTGGAATGAAGCCTGCAAGAGCCAGGGCTGATGTGGCCGATACTGTGTGGAACGATCGTATGGCTCGTATGGCTAAGTTTTGTTGGAACGATCGCAAAAGTCGACGAATGTAAACAAAGTTTATGACTCTTCCCCATATACCTGCAGCGTACGTAATAGTGGGTTCTAACACTTGTCTGTTGATTGTTATAACGTTCTCAGGATGCACACCCCAAGTGTGCCTTATACCATGTCCTCACCGGAGCTAACCACGTAGTTATGGCTGTTGAGTTAGTTATCCCGATAACCCACTTCATTTAGCGTAGTTTCGCCATATAAAAATGACAGCACTTAACCATTTCACTGAGATGGTTAATAGCTAACCAACTCGAAACCACGTCGAAAGTCTGACACAACCCTGTGTTTTCCCGCCATCTGTGGGTCATTGTAAAAAATTCGTTCCTTACTAGTGTTTGGACTTAACTATGATCAGATTAGATTTACTCCGGTTTTTGAAAAAATTTGAAATCTACTCCTCTACTCCGCTTGACTTCAAATCTATTCCGTTTTTTTTTCATTCATGTTATGCCCCTCTTGTGGCCGTTTTTTGAGTGTTCACCACCGGTTTCAGTAAAAAAATTGAAAGTTAGCCAAATCTCACTGTTAAAAAGTAAACCTTTCATAGCAATGCGTCAATAAAGTAACTTCGTTATTTTTTGATGTATGGCTGTAGAAATTGGCGGATGC
>NW_023459924.1:10279-16427 GCF_013731165.1 Rhagoletis pomonella | reverse complement strand
TTTGCAGGGCTATACTTAATCCCGACTCTTGCGTCCTTGTTCGCGCTCTTTGGGCAACGATAGCAACCCATGTGCGATATGCGGTAACCAATCCTAGTGGGGCCTTGGATCACCGCAGAAAGAGAGGGAGCTTTGGTGGGGCCACTCCTACTTATTCGGCTAAAGGGCTCACTGAAATCTGCAGTGCCAGTTCATCAGTAGGTGCGGCTGCAAGCGGGAGTCTGTCTTGGAACAAGTGGATCGCTAGATAAGCGTGTACTCGGTTGCGGATCCCCGTCCTAGCAATGGGTTGTACACTGGGTTTGGGACCCGCCCCGTAAAAACTATTTGCTATGAAGACGACCAACAAAGCGTCGGATGAGACTCCCCCCTTTTGATGTCGACCACGGCAAACGTATAAAAGACTATGATTTCAGGGCATGCACTTGGAATGTCCAGACCATTAATGGGGAAGGTGGCTCTGCCCAGCTGGTTCATGTCCTCTTAAGGGTAAAGGCTGACATCACCACAATCGAAGAAATGCGTTGGACGAGGCAAGACAAGTAATGCCAGGAGCCATGCGACGTCTACCACATCTGTCATGTAAAGGAGCGCAATATTGGTGTTGGATTTGTGCTGAGAGAGAGATACTCCGTCGCCGAGTACTGTCGTTCACCCCGGTGGACGAACGTCTAGCCACAATCCGCATCAAAGCGCTTATTCTTCAATCTCGCTCATCTGCACCATTCCCCGGTGGAAGAGAAGGACGACGCGTCTCTCCTTGGCGACTTCAATGTCAGGGTGGGCAAGGAAGGGCGTCACTGTCAGAAAATTCAGCCTACATGGCGCAACGTCCGACAACGGACTTGGGCTTATTGACTTCGCCGGTGCTCGAAATATGGTAGTATGCAGTACTAGGTTTAAGCATAGAAAGATGCATCAAGCTACGTGGCTGTTTCCAGATCGAAAAACGTGAAACCAAATCAATCATGTTGTGATAGACGGAAGGCATGCTTCCAGTGTTTTAGAAGTACGTACTCTCCGAGGGCCAAATAAGCAAAAAATGTGCGCCCAAAAATACAAGGAAAGCTTAGCGTGGAAAAGTTTCAGTCACAAGATATGGCCAATGCATTCGCTTCTCGACTCTCACACCTGTTCACAGAGAACACTCTTCAACAAACCGACATATGCGAACACAGAAACCACATTTCCAGTTCTTTAAGTACCGCCGCCGAAGAAGTAGTCGGATCTCAGCGAGACCGAAAGAACAACTGGTACGATGAGTAGTGTCAAAAAGATGCAGAGCAAAAAGATTACGCTACAGGGCCACGCTACGGTCGGGTACAGCGCAAGCCATGTGGGACCGGTTGAAGGTATTTGCCACAATAGGAAGAGAGAGGCCGAAATACGTGAGTTCGAAGAGCTTGAAATGCAGGCCGACAGAAAGAACGCCCGAAAATTTTACCAGAGGTTTAGGCGACTTACGGAAGATTTTAAGACCATGGCGAACTCTTGTAAGAACAACAATGGCGAGCAAGTGACTGATGTCCAGAACGTACTTCAATTATGGAGGGAACACTTTCCCACCTTACTGAATGGTAGAAGCACGAAAATTGTAGGGAAGACGAACCCGAGCCACAAGTCGATATAGATGGAGTCCGTGTTCCACCGCCTGACTATGACGAGGTACGAATAGCAATTATCCGGCTGAGCTATTCAAGTACGGCAACGTGAAGTTGACAAAGTGCAGCAATTAACTCTTATGCAGAATATGGTCAGATGAACGCATGCCCAAGGACTGGAGTCTAAGTGTGCTCAGCCCAATCCCCAAAAAAGGCGACTCCGCCATTCACGCCAACTACCGCGGGATCAGCCTTCTAAGCATAGATTACAAAGTCTTATCGAGCGTATTGTGTGAAAGACTGAAGGAATTGAAAATGTAATTTTTTTTCCAATTCCTTTGAAAGGAATTGAAAATGTAACTGATTTTTTTCGAATTCCATTCCTCAAGGTAATTTAAAAAGTAATCGAATAAAGTATAAAAAAAAATCTTACTGTTGAATTGCAATAGATTTGTTAAATTTCTTGGTTGCTAACTGCCTTGAATGAATAACTTATATCTAAGTACTAATTGGACTTTAAGAATGCTGAATAACTTAAACTGTAGCTGTTCAGTTTATAGGGTAACGGTTAAATTTTCCAGATCCTACCGCGAACGCGCTGCGCGGCAGATGAGACCCATATATGTCGAAGCAGGCATAACCCGCCCGAATACTTTCATGCTCGCCTTTCGGTGAAGAACAGTTCGGACAGTTGCTGCCTCGGGCACTGCTGTTTTCTTGGACTAATCCCTGCGTATCTATAAAAAAGCACTGACTTAATTGTGTAAATATATTGTTTGTTTGTTTGTTTGTTTGTTTATTCTTTATTTTCTCATAACATTTTTACATTCTTCACTAAAAATATATATCAGTACACATGTTGAACTTAAATAAGAAAATAGTGGCTTTAAGTGTTAAATGAAAGAACAGAGGCAATGCCATTTCATTTATTATAAATTATTAAATGCTGTGGGGCGCATTTCGAAAATCACAAGGCAAAAAGGAAAAAGAAAAATAACAATAGATTAATATATTAAATATGTAATGCACGAATATGTAGATATTTGTACAATATATAAATGAAAACATTACATTATAATGCAATATTCGATTAAAACCTTGAAATAATACAAATAGTAAATAATTATATAATAGGTCGCAACAGAATTTCGATTTCGTCGTAGTTGAAACCAAAAAGCCACACTTTAATATCTTTAAGAAATACGGATAATCTTCTAATGACTTGGATTACTTTGGGTAGCTTATTAAACAATTTACAAGATATTGTGGTGTAAAAGTTACGGAAAAACGTAGTGCGAGAGCTAGGAACAGCAACATGAGAATGAGATTTACTCCTCAGACTGTAGGAAGTGTGTATTGGGCTTTGTAGATAGCCGCTCCTCAAAAAGAAAATTTTTAAAACTTTATAATAATACAAGTGTTTCACGGGGAGAATATTAAGTTTTTTAAAAAGATCCAAAGAATGTGCTAGACGGCCGACGTTGCAAATTCTACGTATGAGACATTTCTGTAAAATTAACAGTGGTCGAATTTTAGTGGTATATGCACAACCCCAACAACTCAATCCATACTGTAATTTAGAATGAATTAGTCCGTGATACACTATTTCCAGCATTTTGGTTGAACACAGTTTTTTTTTAGGCGGTAAAAAGAGCGTACAGTTGATAGCAGATAATGCTTCAAGGCCGAAATATGTGATGACCAGCTTAAATTCTGATCAACTATAACTCCTAGGTACTTGAAATTAAGAACAACTTCGATCTTGAAACATTTACGGTCACAGACTGTTTTCTGGTCAAAAGTGTCTAGAGATTTTTGTTGAGCACACGCATTGCTACACAACTTGTGCCGCATACAGCTGGAGGCATGAAAAATTACTTCATTGTTAGGTATTTCCTTTCCACTAAGACTAAAATACATTAATTTCGTTTCGCTGCTCACCACCAGTTTATGACTTGCGAACCAAGTCCTAAGAAATGCACATCATGATTTATATCTGCAAAAAGATCAAATGCACTATTTGATCCATAAGCAATCGCAAGATCATCGGCAAAAGCCGTTACTTTTCCTTTAAAAGGCAACGAAAATACAGAATTGATATAAATCAGAAACAAAATTGGTCCGAGAACTGAACCTTGTGGAACACCTAAAGTTATGAGTCTGGTTGCACTCAGATTGTTGTCGATTTTCACCCTTTGAATTCTATTCGTTAGGTAGGACTTAAACCAACTAAGAATGGTTACGCGAAAACCAGTGGAGTTTAGCTTATTTAGGAGAATATTATGGTCAACCATATCAAATGCTTTTGTTATATCAACAAAAAGACTAGCACAATATTTTTTCTCATCGAGTGCCTTATATATAAAAGAACAAAACTCAAGAAGAGCGTCTTCAGTTGAAAGGCCTGACCTAAAACCGAATTGCATGGGACTAAAGTAATTAATTTTGTTTAAGTATGATAAAACTCTACATTTCACAGCTTTTTCAAAAATTTTCGAGATTGAGGATAACAGAGAAATAGGTCTATAATTGTTTTTTTCTTCTCTATTCCCTTTTTTGAAGAGTGGTATTACGATTGCACATTTAAAATCTTCTGGAAAGACTCCAGCGGCTATACTTGAGTTGAATAAATGTTTTAAAATGTCTACAATGAATAGTGCTATGTTCTTTATCGTTCGATTCGAAATGTTGTCATTTCCACTAGAATTAGAATTGTTCAGAGATTTTATTATGTCAAGTATTTCCGAACCAGAAATAGGATCAAAGAAGAAGCTACTTCTAGGAGGAACGCATACGGAGTGTATTTGATCAGTATAGCACATGCAATGTTCTAAATTACTACTAGGTACGGAAGCTATTCCAACATTAGTAAAAAAATCGTTGAGCTCATTAGCAACTTCCAAAGAGTCAGAAATATCAACACCGTCTACGTTTAAAATAATCGAGTTAACATTGCTCTTGGCATTACGATTTATAATATTATTCACTACCTCCCATTCTTTCCTTATGTCACCTTGTGCAGCTTTGAACGAATTTTTATAGTATCCATCCCGTCTACAACGAATTTCTTTATTAAGTCTAGTTGTCAAACGGTGCGCACGTTTCCGGAGTCTAGTATTGGTTGGCTGCTTGTAACATTTTTTGCGCAACTTGTTCTTTAGCCTGATTTTTTTAATTAAGCTTCGAGCAATCCAAGGTTTGAGCCTTACATAGGATTTTTTTGGAAGGACCGCAAAGCTTGACTGGTTTACGTATTCTTTAAGTTTATTTATAAATAAATTAAACGCCTTGGTCACGTCCTTTTCTGCGTATACCGTTTCCCAGCTTTCATAAAGTAGAACTTCATTAAGAAATTTAAAATTAATTTTTGTCCTATCTAGTAATTTGTTGTTATTGCTGTTTCGCTCATTGTGCAAACTTCTAAATTGTAGACCAGTTAAGCAATGGTCAGAAATTCCAAGGTCAAGGTTTATACCGGCCAACGTTCTGGATGCCATATTACTGAACCGCCTATAAACATGGTCTAAACAAGAGCCTGAAACAGGCCGTGTAGTCCCATTTATAAAAGAAATTAGGCCATGCTCCGCAATAAGTGCAAGATGGTTATCTAAAGCAACGTTCGCACCTAATAAATCTAGATTGAAATCGCCCAAAATGATGAGATTTGATGTTTTTTGACTACTCAGAAAAACCGAAAATTCTTCATGGAACAGCTGAAATGACTGTGAATGAAACCTGTATACACACGCGAAACTGAATGGTTCATTGTTTATTTTCAAAGATATTATTATAATATCAGCGCTCGACAGTTGGGAACGTATAACTTCGCACTCATACATATTACGTATAAATACTCCTACACCACCTGCTGAATATGAATCATTTGTATTTGTAAAGAAATTATAACTAGGGATATGGTAATCATTAATTTCATAGGGAAATCCATATTTCTGAAACGAAAACAATATCGGGAAGATTTTGAAAGTCTTCAAGGTGGCAAGCTAATGAATCGAAATTCCGTCTAAGACTTCTTACATTTTGATGTAAAACAGTTAATGTGTTGCTACTAAGTTGAAATCGGTAATAATACTTATGGTAGGGCTGTTTTCTATAAAAACGGATCTTGAATACATAGTTTTGCTTAAAATTAATATGAGTTTACAATTCTCTAAATAGGAATATTAGCTAGATCCTCAAATGTTCTTATATAAACAGCCCTATCATTTACAGACTTTTTCATCAATAGTCGTGAGTTGCTAAACCATAAATACTTAAAATGCTTTTCCTTTTTCACCTTAGTCGCTGCCAAAAACAAAGCTTTGTTGTAGTTAGTAAGGCAATTATTAATGTAAATGTTTTTATTGTTAACATCGGAAAATATTGACGTGTTTAGATTCTTCCTTGCCGTTCGTTTGGCCGTCATGATCTTCTTTTTGCTTTCTGCCGATGCGAGCTTTACGCAAATAATATTTTTAAAGCTGACGGTGAAGATCCCCTCAAATTCATGCGTTTGATGTTAAACTTCTCAATTTCATCATTCGATACCA
>NW_023459924.1:7636-10179 GCF_013731165.1 Rhagoletis pomonella | reverse complement strand
TTTTTCAAGGCAAACAATAAGAAATATCGTTGTGACAAGTGCAGTGCTATGCGCAGGAAAACATTACAACAACCAACAACAATTCTAACTCAGATAGCGGACAGCCAAAGCCAACAACTAAATACATCTACTGCCAGTAAAAAACAAAGTGTTTCTCTTGAACACATGCGAACATCTGAGAATAAAGTCGGGCATTCGGTAAGTCAACGCTCCGGTGAGCAGCGCAAAGCAGTAAACGTAGCAGAACAAGGAGGTAATGTTCAACTGCAAGAGCAGCACAAAGCAACAAATGATAACGAAAATGATAAAATAACTCTTCAGCTCTTATACGAAGAGATAATAAACCTTAAACAAATAAACATTGACTTTCTCAGTTCAATACAACAACTGAAGGAAGAAAACAACGAATTGAGGGTGAAGGTATCTAAGCTTGAAAGTAAGCTAAATTGGAGAAAACAAAAGCTACTAGAAAATGCCATTGAAATTGTAGGAGTGCCGAACGTTAATCACGAAAATGCAAAAGAGTGTTTAAGCAAAATTTTCAGTGATGCATTAAATGTGATGGTATCGAATGATGAAATTGAGAAGTTTAACATCAAACGCATGAATGTGAGGGGATCTTCACCATCGAAAGTCAGCTTTAAAAATATTATTTGCGTAAAGCTCGCATCGGCAGAAAGCAAAAAGAAGACCATGACGGCCAAACGAACGGCAAGGAAGAATCTAAACACGTCAATATTTTCCGATGTTAACAATAAAAACATTTACATTTATAATTGCCTTACTAACTACAACAAAGCTTTGTTTTTGGCAGCGACTAAGGTGAAAAAGGAAAAGCATTTTAAGTATTTATGGTTTAGCAACTCACGACTATTGATGAAAAAGTCTGTAAATGATAGGGCTGTTTATATAAGAACATTTGAGGATCTAGCTAATATCCCTATTTAGAGAATTGTAAACTCATTATTAATTTTAAGCAAAACTATGAATTCAAGATCCGTTTTTATAGAAAACAGCCCTACCATAAGTATTATTACCGATTTCAACTTAGTAGCATCTGAAGCCAACACATTAACTGTTTTACATCAAAATGTAAGAAGTCTTAGACGGAATTTCGATTCATTAGCTTGCCACCTTGAAGACTTTCAAAATCTTCCCGATATTGTTTTCGTTTCAGAAATATGGATTTTTTCCTATGAAATTAATGATTACCATATCCCTAGTTATAATTTCTTTGCAAATACAAATGATTCATATTCAGCAGGTGGTGTAGGAGTATTTATACGTAATATGTATGAGTGCGAAGTTATACGTTCCCGACTGTCGAGTGCTGATATTATAATAATATCTTTGAAAATAAACAATGAACCATTCAGTTTCGCGTGTGTATACAGGTTTCATTCACAGTCATTTCAGCTGTTCCATGAAGAATTTTCGGTTTTTCTGAGTAGTCAAAAAACATCAAATCTAATCATTTTGGGCGATTTCAATCTAGATTTATTAGGTGCGAACGTTGCTTTAGATAACCATCTTGCACTTATTGCGGAGCATGGCCTAATTTCTTTTATAAATGGGACTACACGGCCTGTTTCAGGCTCTTGTTTAGACCATGTTTATGGGCGGTTCAGTAATATGGCATCCAGAACGTTGGCCGGTATAAACCTTGACCTTGGAATTTCTGACCATTGCTTAACTGGTCTACAATTTAGAAGTTTGCACAATGAGCGAAACAGCAATTACAACAAATTACTAGATAGGACAAAAATTAATTTTAAATTTCTTAATGAAGTTCTACTTTATGAAAGCTGGGAAACGGTATACGCAGAAAAGGACGTGACCAAGGCGTTTAATTTATTTATAAATAAACTTAAAGAAAACGTAAACCAGTCAAGCTTTGCGGTCCTTCCAAAAAAATCCTATGTAAGGCTCAAACCTTGGATTGCTCGAAGCTTAATTAAAAAAATCAGGCTAAAGAACAAGTTGCGCAAAAAATGTTACAAGCATCCCACCAATACTAGACTCCGGAAACGTGCGCACCGTTTGACAACTAGACTTAATAAAGAAATTCGTTGTAGACGGGATGGATACTATAAAAATTCGTTCATAGCTGCACAAGGTGACATAAGGAAAGAATGGGAGGTAGTGAATAATATTATAAATCGTAATGCCAAGAGCAATGTTAACTCGATTATTTTAAACGTAGACGGTGTTGATATTTCTGACTCTTTGAAAGTTGCTAATGAGCTCAACGATTTTTTTACTAATGTTGGAATAGCTTCCGTACCTAGTAGTAATTTAGAACATTGCATGTGCTATACTGATCAAATACACTCCGTATGGGTTCATCCTAGAAGTAGCTTCTTCTTTGATCCTATTTCTGGTTCGGAAATACTTGACATAATAAAATCTCTGAACAATTCTAATTCTAGTGGAAATGACAACATTTCGAATCGAACGATAAAGAACATAGCACTATTCATTGTAGACATTTTAAAACATTTATTCAACTCAAGTATAGCCGCTGGAGTCTTTCCAGAAGATTT
>NW_023459924.1:5470-7536 GCF_013731165.1 Rhagoletis pomonella | reverse complement strand
TTGGACAGTTCATTTTGGAAATTAAAAATTTTTAAAAATTACGCGTAATCGATGATCAAAGTGAGCGCCCCACGATCACTTCTAATCACTTCGCTTAACGAGTAATGCTGCCCAAAATGGCGAGCATTCTGGAGCCTTTGAAGTACTCTTACTGGTATCCTGCGTTACAAATGAGGATAGAGTCCGCTTGAATTACGAGCCCTGTCAGACTGAAGATTCTACCTCCTAAAAGTTTGAACAAAAAACTTCTGGAAAATTTAGATAGTGTTACATAGATATGTATTTCACTAATGTAGTATATTAAATATTATAAAGTCGGAAAAACTCAACGCTGAAGCAAACAAATTCTTTTTTTGTTCGCAATATCCGTAGTAGGCTATGGCGACCCCAAATAAAATTATTTATGATTAAACGTTAACTATTTTGTAATGTTGGGGAATGGTGACAAAAATTTTAAGTTTTCATTAAGGATTCTTTAAACAGCTTTTATGTGATATCTTATTGTTTTCATTACGCTTTTTACTATTTTTTACATTCGTATGAGTAATTTTTTATTAATTTTGCTATTGCGTAATTTATATATCAACTCTTCGTTGATAATATGATCACTTCGTTTGATAAAATGTTGTAAATTTTTTCTTCATTTTAATTGTTCGGCTTTTGGATAAGTGTAAACATTTAGGAAAAATTTTCTGGCAAAGCTTCCCCAAACACTTTTCGTTTGGTACCTATTATGTGCTATTTCATTTAATTTAAATATTTGTTAGTTTTTTAATAGGTTATATTGTTCAGAAGATATTAATATTTTAAAAAGTCAAAAAAATTTAAATTTTACCATTGATATCTTCTTTATTTTTTACTTCTGCCAGATAATTTTGGTAGGGTTGAAATCAGCACAAAAAGTTCTATCGACCCCATTTCTGGCTTTTGTATAGCTAAACTTTTGATATTCTAGACTTATGTGCACGGAAAGACCTCGGACTATCTCTGATAAAATTCTGCAGTACGGGAACAGACTTACAGTCAAAAGTTGGTTACAGTTTGGATTATCAATGACACAAACCAAATTCGGTAAAAAAGCGTTGCATTCGCATAAACTCCAAATAAAAGTGGTGTTTAAGAAGAGTTTAACGAAATTTTTATATGGTAAACTCCGAGCTTAGAGTAGAGTTCAGCGCTAAACTCCAAAATGGCCCACAAACTCAAACTAATATTACTTTAAGATAGTACGATAATCCTCATTGAGAAAATTGTGGTTTTTGGTAAAGGGGGCGTGCACCTCCTATACAAACCGAATGTTTCATACTTCATATCTCTGCAAGTTTTCATGGTAGAGTACTCGAACATGGGACGGAGATATATGAAAACAATCACAAGGTCATGAAGAACAAGTAAGAAAGTCTACCTTCGGGCGGAGCCGAACATTAAATACCCGGCGCAATTATTAAATATATGTTTTCCACCTTTCCGAAAACTACCGCTATATGGTAAGCCGTGGTTTTCACCCCTACTTTAAACATCTTCGATAGAACGTTCACTTAGACATAATGAGATAAACTTATATAGTCATATTTGGGCGATACCACACCAAAATTCCAATCAATGTTAGTTCTTTTCAAGGGATTGACTTTAGTATCAATTTTGAGTAAGTTAGCGTCCTTAAATTTCGAAATATTGAAGTTTCAAGCATTTCTGAAATTTACCCTTATATGAAAAGCGGCCGTAATTTTGTCCGATTTCAATAATTTTCAACGTTTTACTTTTATGTGATAATAAGTGGGCGGTGCTACGCCCATTTTCCAAAATTTTATTATAAATGTATTTCTTGGTAAAGAATTGTTGCAAGCATCAATTTTGAATAAATTAGCTTAAGTATTTACTGATTTATCGAAGATTTCGTATTTTTCTAAATTTAGAAAATTTCGGCCATTTGGTATGTTGTACCAAGGCCAAGAACTGTGCCAAGTTTGGAAGAAATTGGTGTAGCGGTTACCAAGATATACATACCCCTAGAACACACACCCAGAAAATACCACGTAAACACACACCCGGGATACGTTTGTACC
>NW_023459924.1:2356-5370 GCF_013731165.1 Rhagoletis pomonella | reverse complement strand
CACCCAGAAAATACCACGTAAACACACACCCGGGATACGTTTGTACCCGGGACCTTATTTTGCGGTTTTTTAATACTTATTCAACCGATTTCTATGATTTTTTTTTTAAATGTATATTTTAATATATAACAAGTATTTTGTCTTTTGTTTCATTCGAATATTCCTACTGGTTCCAGCGATATGGGCAAATAAAGTCAGGACATGCAACAGTGGATTTTTGTTTTTGTTGTTGTCCTGATAAATGCAAAACAAAATAATATAATTTATAATAATGTACTTGTAGAGTAACAACGAATACACATTTTGGTTTTTATTTCATTGAAATATTCTACCTGGTTCAAAAGATATGTGCAAAAAGGTCGCGCAAGGTATGGGTACGTAGGTAGCAAATACACTGGTATAACTGGTTTTTGTATTTTATATGCAGCTGCAAGGGTTGTTTTCACACGAGGTGTTGTTATAAATGCTGCCTGTTGATATTTTCATTAGGGCTATTCGCGATCCGGTGCAAATGGCCTAGCATCATTGCATTGCAAATTTGTATTGCAAATTATTTGCAATACACAAACAAAATACACGCATTTGCATTTGTCATGGCTTGGCAAATTTGCAATACCGAAAATCAAACAAAACCAAAGCTGTTGCACAAAAATTGTTTTGCAAAAGCTTTGCCATGACAGTTTAATAAAGGTCGCTCACAATCCATGGCATATTTCTGCAATTGCATAAATTTGTCAGCTCTTAATAAGTGAAAATAAATATAACTGAAACTATAAATAACTGGATACGAAATGACTTCAAGAAGAAACGAATATTTATCAAGTGCAGCATATAGAAGGTAAAAAATGTAAAATAAGCAACAATGTAAACATGTACTAATTTTTTTTATTATGCAGGCTAACTGAGGAACAGCGAGAATCATATATACAATCTTTATTTGATGAAATTTGTGACGACGACGCTCCCTATGACTTTGACTCAGAAGATGAAGAAGAAATTCAAATCAATGACATTGAAATTGCTGATGACGATGCTGAAGTTTCGCAAAGTGCCGCAGAAGTATTACCTGATTATGCGGACTATGAGGATGATGAAGAAGACGATGAAGAAGAAGAAGTAGAAGAAAATAATGAATTACCTGCTAGTGCCGAAAAATTTGTTGCACGTGATGGTACTGAGTGGATGAAAGAACCAAATGTAAGTCGTCAGGTACTCAGACAAAATATTATAAGAGAACGTTCTGGACCAGCTAGATGCACTGAAATGTTGTCAATAGAGCAAACATTCAAATGTTTCATGAACGTTGAAATGGCTGATATAATTATGCGCCATACAAATAAGTTAGCAAAAGAAACTTATAATGCTTACAACAATGCGCATCCAAACACAACTTCTAAGTCATGGACGCCTGTGTCAATAACAGAGCTGTATGCATTTTTTGGCATACTTATTATGACTGGTGCGAACCATAGCAATGGAGAACATGTTCGAGGTTTATGGAGAGTCAAAAACTATCCTTTATATCGCGCCACAATGGGAGTCAACCGTTTCTGTTCGATATTGCGGTTCCTAAGATTTGACGATAAAAACACTCGTGCAACACGCTTACTAACTGATAAAGCAGCACCGATCAGTGAGTTGTGGACGGTGATGAACAATAATCTTGCTGCACATTACAAGCCCAGCTCATGCTTGACGATTGATGAACAATTATTTCCTTACCGTGGACGCACACGGTTTACGCAGTACATACCGTCAAAACCTGCTAAATATGGTATCAAGGTTTGGTGGATTTGCGATGCCACAAATGCATATCCACTGCATGGACAAATATATACTGGCCAAGCAGAAACTGGTAGGGAAACGAACCAAGGCGAACGAGTGGTGAAGGATTTGTCTGCCAAATACCAAGGAAGTGGCCGAAACATTACAATGGACAATTTGTTTACGACCTTGCCAGTTGCAGAACTGCTTCTCACCTGGAAACTCACGATCGTTGGAACTTTGCGCAAAAACAAATCATATATTCCTCAAGAAATGAAGCAGAACAAAAACAGGACAATTGGTTCAACGACATTTGGCTTCAAAACTAATGTGACAATGTGCTCTTATGTTCCCAAAAAAAATAAAGCAGTAATTTTGCTTTCGACCATGCATAATGATGCTGAAATAGCTGACAGTGGGAAACCTGAAATAATTGAATATTATAATCGTACCAAAGGTGGTGTTGATCGAATGGACCAAATGTTTGCGGAATATCCAACACAAAGACAAACAAAACGATGGCCACTAGCGATGTTCTTCAACATGTTGGACATTACAGCTCTTGCAGCCTACATTGTCTACGATTTGAATAACCCTATGTTGCCTTGGAGAACAAACAACAAGCGTAAGCAGATCCTGCGCAGCTTGGCTGAAGCATTGTGTATGCCCATTATTGAAGCCAGAGCCATAAATCGTCAAGTGACGCGAAATTTTTCGACTAAAATTGCTATTGAAGCATATTTCAACCGACCGGTGGAATCAATGGTGTCAACAGCAGCATCAACATCTGCCGCAGCGCGCACGCCAAAACCTGTGTCCGGATCTTGCTATTTATGTTACGCACAAGAGGAAAAACGCCGTAGAAAAACCAGAAAGCTGTGCGACAAATGTAAGAAGCCAATGTGTCTTGAACATTCGGTCACATCAACAAATTGCTCTATTTGCCATGATTTTCCTTAGATATAAGATGCATTTTTATAATAAAAGTCAATAATATAATGGGTGAAATGAATATTTTTAATTTTTCAAATAAAAAAATAATATAAAAAATGTTTTTTTTTTATTATTATGAGGATTTTTACTATTGGGGTACAAACGTATCCCGGGTGTGTGTTTACGTATATAATGTGTTTGGAAGGCTGTAGCTCCTGAACCAATGATCCAATCTGGTTCAAATTTTGAATTTGAACTCAAAACTAAATAATCTTCCTAGATCCTAGCGGTATAGAGGTATAGCGGTTCAAAAGTTA
>NW_023459924.1:0-2256 GCF_013731165.1 Rhagoletis pomonella | reverse complement strand
AAGAATACGTAAACCAGTCAAGCTTTGCGGTCCTTCCAAAAAAATCCGATGTAAGGCTCAAACCTTGGATTGCTCGAAGCTTAATTAAAAAAATCAGGCAAAAGAACAAGTTGCGCAAAAAATGTTACAAGCATCCAACCAATACTAGACTCCGGAAACGTGCGCACCGTTTGACAACTAGACTTAATAAAGAAATTCGTTGTAGACGGGATGGATACTATAAAAATTCGTTCATAGCTGCACAAGGTGACATAAGGAAAGAATGGGAGGTAGTGAATAATATTGAATAATATGTTAACTCGATTATTTTAAACGTAGACGGTGTTGATATTTCTGACTCTTTGGAAGTTGCTAATGAGCTCAACGATTTTTTTTACTAATGTTGGAATAGCTTCCGTACCTAGTAGTAATTTAGAACATTGCATGTGCTATACTGATCAAATACACTCCGTATGCGTTCCTCCTAGAAGTAGCTTCTTCTTTGATCCTATTTCTGGTTCGGAAATACTTGACATAATAAAATCTCTGAACAATTCTAATTCTAGTGGAAATGACAACATTTCGAATCGAACGATAAAGAACATAGCACTATTCATTGTAGACATTTTAAAACATTTATTCAACTCAAGTATAGCCGCTGGAGTCTTTCCAGAAGATTTGAAATGTGCAATCGTAATACCACTCTTCAAAAAAGGGAATAGAAAAGAAAAAAACAATTATAGACCTATTTCTCTGTTATCCTCAATCTCGAAAATTTTTGAAAAAGCTGTGAAATGTAGAGTTTTATCATACTTAAACAAAATTAATTACTTTAGTCCCATGCAATTCGGTTTTAGGTCAGGCCTTTCAACTGAAGACGCTCTTCTTGTTTTGTTCTTTTATATATAAGGCACTCGATGAGAAAAAATATTGTGCTAGTCTTTTTGTTGATATAACAAAAGCATTTGATATGGTTGACCATAATATTCTCCTAAATAAGCTAAACTCCACTGGTTTTCGCGGTACCATTCTTAGTTGGTTTAAGTCCTACCTAACGAATAGAATTCAAAGGGTGAAAATCGACAACAATCTGAGTGCAACCAGACTCATAACTTTAGGTGTTCCACAGGGTTCAGTTCTCGGACCAATTTTGTTTCTGATTTATATCAATTCTGTATTTTCGTTGCCTTTTAAAGGAAAAGTAACGGCTTTTGCCGATGATCTTGCGATTGCTTATGGATCAAATAGTGCATTTGATCTTTTTGCAGATATAAATCATGATGTGCATTTACTTAGGACTTGGTTCGCAAGTCATAAACTGGTGGTGAGCAGCAAAACGAAATTAATGTATTTTAGTCTTAGTGGAAAGGAAATACCTAACAATGAAGTAATTTTTCATGCCTCCAGCTGTATGCGGCACAAGTTGTGTAGCAATGCGTGTGCTCAACAAAAATCTCTAGACACTTTTGACCAGAAAACAGTCTGTGACCGTAAATGTTTCAAGATCGAGTTGTTCTTAATTTCAAGTACCTAGGAGTTATAGTTGATCAGAATTTAAGCTGGTCATCACATATTTCGGCCTTGAAGCATTATCTGCTATCAACTGTACGCTCTTTTTACCGCCTAAAAAAACTGTGTTCAACCAAAATGCTGGAATAGTGTATCACGGACTAATTCATTCTAAATTACAGTATGGATTGAGTTGTTGGGGTTGTGCATATACCACTAAAATTCGACCACTGTTAATTTTACAGAAATGTCTCATACGTAGAATTTGCAACGTCGGCCGTCTAGCACATTCTTTGGATCTTTTTAAAAAACTTAATATTCTCCCCGTGAAACACTTGTATTATTATAAAGTTTTAAAAATTTTCTTTTTGAGGAGCGGCTATCTACAAAGCCCAATACACACTTCCTACAGTCTGAGGAGTAAATCACATTCTCATGTTGCTGTTCCTAGCTCTCGCACTACGTTTTTCCGTAACTTTTACACCACAATATCTTGTAAATTGTTTAATAAGCTACCCAAAGTAATCCAAGTCATTAGAAGATTATCCGTATTTCTTAAAGAAATTAAAGTGTGGCTTTTTGGTTTCAACTACGACGAAATCGAAATTCTGTTGCGACCTATTATATAATTATTTACTATTTGTATTATTTCAAGGTTTTAATCGAATATTGCATTATAATGTAATGTTTTCATTTATATATTGTACAAATATCTACATACTCGTGCATTACATATTTAATATATTAATCTATTGTTATTTTTCTTTT